>NC_056744.1:749430006-749607506 GCF_019279795.1 Protopterus annectens
CTGTTACCCATCCACTCGTCAAGGTTTGGCTCTGCCTAATGTAGTTTGGAATTTTGTTCCAAAGAATGGGGAGTCTCCTGTGACAGGAATCTATCCCTCCAGCATGTTCTATTTATTGTTGTGGTGAGGTTTAGCTCACTAGAGTGCGTAGCTTGCAGTGATTTGGATTTCTTTTAGGTGGAGCATGTATAAATTCTGAGTTGGACATGGCTTTATAAGTCAGGCAGAGATCACCTCTAGTAAGTGATATGCCACTTGAGTACAGCTGGAGTTTTTTCAGTCGGGCTGCACAGGACATTTTGAGGCCAGTAATCCTCTTAGTGAGGTACTTTTGTGGTCTTTCCAGCTGATGGAAGTGTCTTGTGAGGTACATCCCAAATGGGGCATTGTACACTCTGATGGGTCTGATGAGTGACTAGTAGAGGGACACTAAATAACCTCTTCATTTTTAGATGCAAACCCTTTAGCAATTAGATGGGCTACATAGAAGGATTTCCTAACTACTTTGGCAATATGATTGTCAGAGGAGAGATTACTATCTACCTCGGTCTCTAGAACTCTTATCTCTTCTGTATTAAAGGGGCTACCACCTATGTGGTAATTTGTGGGTGTTTTGTTTTTCCCAAATGGGATGACTATGCATTTTTTTGGCATTTAGCTTGAGGCCATGACTTTGACTCCAGGTGTCTGTCTCAGTAAGGCCCTTTTAGAGGATGTCAGCCGGGGAGTCAATTATGGCTCCCAGTTTGTAGTAATTGGCAAGCTTGGTTAGCCATAGTCCTTCTGTGTTTGCCTATACTTCTGAGAATTATATGCCGAACAGTAGGGGTCCCAGGACCGAGCCTTGCTGGACACCACTTGTGACTGGTTTAGAGTCAGACCTGGGGCCCGCTATTCTTACTGTGTGAGAGTCAGACCTGGAGCCCGCTATTCTTACTGTGTGAGTTCTGTCTGTAAGCCAGCTGGCAACCTGTCTCGTGATTTAGGAGTTTATGTTCAGGCTGGTGAGTTTTTCTGTAATACCCGAATGAGAAATGGTGTCGAAAGCCTTGGCGAGGGCAAGGTAGGCTGTGTGAGCCACCTTTCCCTCGTCTATGGCCTTTGTGACTGTCTTGAAGTCAACCAGGTTTAGTAGGCATGATCTGCCCTTAACAAAGCCGAACTGGGTCTGGTCTAGTTTTTGGAGTTTCCCAATGTCTTTGTTAAAGAGTTCCATGATGATCCACTTCATGACCTTGCAGACCAGGCTAGTCTGGCTTATGCGACGATAGTTACCAGGGTCAGTTGTGGCCCCCTCCTTTGTGGAGTGGAATAACCGTTGCTGCGCACCATTCTATGGGCACGTAGCCTGTGGAGAGGCTGAGGTTGAACAGCGTGTTTAGGTGGGGGTAGTTTGTCCTGTAGTTCATGTAAGACTCAGCCTGGGACACCATCTGGCCCCATTGATGCTGTGTTTTTGGCTTTTAAAAGGGCTGTTTTCACCTGTGCGTCTGTGATTTCCGGGACACTACACTTTTTTCAGGTATTCTTGTGGACCCTTTTGGGGGTGAGGGGGGGTGAAGTTTGCACTGAATCTATCTGCCAGGATGTTGGCAATATCAGTAGGTTCAGTATATATTGTGCTATTTTGCACTAGTTCAGTGCATATCTGTGAGTTGCCACTTAGATTCCTAACACAGCTAAAGAAGGCTTTGTGGTTATCTTTTGAATCCTTGGCTAGTTAGCCTAGGATGATGTTATGAGGGACCTTAGTTTCTTACTGATACTGATCAGGGATGTCTTTCCTTCTTGGGATTTGCTTTTTTCTGAACTAGTTTCCTCCTCCAATTGTATAGCCTCTTTATGGTAGGGGTCCACCAGACTGGTTTCCTTCTCATTCTCTTAGAGGAATGAGTCTTGGTTTTGCTAGGGATGACACGATCCATGCATCCTTGTAGGTGCTCTCTTAGAGGAATGAGTCTTGGTTTTGCTAGGGATGACACGATCCATGCATCCTTGTAGGTGCTCATAGAGTGCGCATTTGTAAAGGTTTCTGCATCTTGGGCAGTGTTATCCTTTAGCGTGGGGGCTGTGAAATGTACCGCCTCTGTCTTAAGGTGAAGTTTGCTTCAGAACCAGTTTTTTTTTACTGTGGTTTCCTTAGTTGGGGACATCCTGAGTGATTAGTTTATGGTTTGATCTAACCAGTGACGGGTTGACCTCTGGTGTGGAACACCTGTCGCCCATGTTGGTGATGACCAGGTCCAATGTGTTTTCACCTCTGGTAGGAGAGTTTACCAGCTGATCCAGGGTATTTGAGTTGAATTCCAGGAAGTGCTGGACCTGGGAGTTTGTACTTGAGTAGTTTTCCCAGGTAATGGTAGGGTAATTGAAATCGCCCGATATCTGGGTGTTCAGTAGGACCTTCATGTTTTCCAGTGTCTCCAGAAAGGTGGAGTGGTGGTCCTGGGTCATGGAGGGTGATCTTTAGCAGGCCACAATTTGCATTGCAGATTTGCCTGATGTTAGTTGCATATGGATGATGTCAGAGGTATCCTGCTGTGCCACTATCCTATCCTGGAGGTGTAGGTATCCTTGATGAATATGGATACACCCCCTCCTTTTGTGTTTCATTCTGTGTTTTGTGGCCAAAACGTGTGGTATGAGTTGTAGCCCGGTAGTGCTCTCTGGAGCCTTGAACCAGGTTTCAGTTACTGCACAGATGTCTACGTCCTCCATACTGTGGAGTGCTTCGTGCATGTGCATTTTGAGATTTAAACTCCTGGCGTTGAGTAGCATAACCCTAAGTCTTTTGTTAATTGTGCTATTTACAGAGGTGGATTTGACTTTTAAGCCTTGCCTAAAAAAAAGGCACTGTGGGGGCAGCAAGAGCCTTGGCCAGTATTTGAAAGCCTAGGGGTGACAGGTGCAAGCAGTCTCTTGCAAAGCAACTGGGCTTGTCGAGCATGTCGTCCCAGGCTGACATGACACTGGATCCCCTTTGACACCAGAAGCTTAGCCAATTGTTGATAATTCAGCTGTATATTATGGTTGCACTCTGACAATGTAAGGACTGACTGTCAGTAGGAATCTCTTGCAATGGATCTGCATGTACCAGATATGCATCCCCTTCTGGAAAGATGTCACAAAAAAACATAAGACCTTTTTATGAACAGTATCAGTTGATAGGGTTGCCACCTGACTCGCTGCAATTCTGGCCTGTGTGGGTGGTGGGAGGCTTGACAATGGTAAATGCATTACGTACTGACAAAAAAACAAAACTAGTGAAAAGGCAAAAGGTAAGCCAACTTCTACAGACCATCAAATCTTGTATGTTTTTTGATGGTCTGAAGAAGTTGGCTTACCTTTTGCCAACGAAAGCGCTTACCAATAAAGGAGTTTAGTTCTACAAATCCACTCTCTTTTTTTGTTTTCAATGGTAAATGCATTTATATTTACTGACTTTTCTCTAAATGTCACAGAAATCTTTGATACTACATTTGTTATCTTAACACACAAGCTATTATAAATAACATTTAAAACTTAGAATTTCAGTACTGTGTTGCTGCTTATGTAAATTTGTCAGAGTTGACAATGGCCTTTAAACCCCCAACTGATCTAATTGCTTTGTTTTGCTATGAAAGGGGAATGTAAGATGTGAAGTTGTCCAATCTCGCCGTTCATTCTTGCATAGGGATTCGGAGCCGATCCATCGGCTCCAAGTCTGCCGCTTTTGCAAGCTCAAGGTTTTAGAGTAGCTCGAAGCCAAGACCCTATCCCATGATGCTCTTTTCTCCCCTCCTATCTAGTTTGCCACTACAACAGATTGGAGGTAGAGAGCTCGGGCCAGTATTTCTTGCATTCCTTAACATTTAGATAATTATTCTTGCAATCTTTCTTATAATAGTGTGTTCTTGGCTAGTTAGCCTTAGTTTTTTTGTTCATGCTTTGTCCTTGCTGTTTTCATTTTTATAGAGTGGCTGCTCTTGGGCCTTCTTGGCCATGTTTTTTGATGGTTGGTAAAAAAAATATATACCCTTAGAGACTTTAGAAAGTTAGGAAACTTGTATATTAGTGTTGTAGACTTTTCTGCTTTAGCGTTTTGCTGTGTGTGCTGTGTTATTAGCTAGTCTAATAATAGACTGGGCTACTTTTTCTTGAGTGGTTTGTCTTGGGCAGTTATATAGATTTGTTCAGACTGTTCCATATAATTTTTGTATTTGATAATGGCTGATCAAATAGAGAAACAAAAGTCCGGATTTAAGAAATGCCCAAAGTGTGGGCAGAAAATGTCCATAACTGATTTGCATGTCAATTGTGTGTACTGTTTGGGAGCAGTCCATCTTCAGGAGGATTGCTCCATTTGCAACTCTTTAGCAGCAGGGTGTTACTGGAGCGCAGGAGAAAACTGTTAGACAGGGATTTGCTGAAACCAGATTTCCAGGAATCGTTGGACAAGGCTGACTAGGCTTCTAAGTCATCAAAGGGTTCAAAGTCTTCTAAAGCTTCATTGGAGCCTAAGTAGTCGGCTCCAAGCCTTGCTGTGAAGGTGTGGTTGCCGGTTCCGCAGTCTTTGGAGCTGAGCACTGAGCTGATGTTTCGGAGACTGTCCCCAAAACCTTGAGGTCACCCATTTTGCAGTCTGCTTCTTCGATACTTTCTACTCGTTCTTCGAGAACCCTCTCTGATGTGGACTGAGTGGAGCAGAGGCTTCTCGAGAATCCGGCAATAGCCAAATTATCAGCTTCAACCCAACTGGTTGAGGAGCTGAAGACCAGTTTGCCTGCTGTCTACTCCGCTGAGCTGGGGGAGGGGGGGAACTGATGATTGTGGAACCTTCGGAGCTGAGGCCTGTTCCAGTGCCATCGGCTCAGTCTACTCAGGCTACTTTGGTGCTGTTCGAGGAGTCTGGGAGCTGACACTGTCTGGTCATCTCTGGGGTGGAGAGTCTAACTGATGGGCCGGTTCCACCCCTTCCTCTCAGATCTTCGGTGCGGATGAGCTCTGCTCCTTCCTCTGGGTCAGAGCCCACTGTTTTGGTGCCAGGAAGGTTGCTGTCTTCTTCGGAGCCTGCTGCTTCCTTGCGTCAGAGCAGTGGAGCCTTCGATGCTATGAGGAGGGTTATGTCTTCCAAGACTCCATCGTCATCAGGGCCTTCCTCCCCCCCCAAAGTGCCGCTTTCTACCTCTACATCACAAGTCCCTGTAAAGCGTCGAGACCCAGAGCCTCAGGTAGCCCCATTGGGTAACCCATGTTCTACTGAGACCTCACTGGAAGCCCCCACTGATGAGCTTCCCAGGAAGAAGCTTTGCAAGAGGAGGCATTTGGACTCCCCACAGGAGTCTATTACATCAGACACTGATTTAGAGGAGTCAGAAGGGTCCCCATGGTCCCTCTTGGAGGATATCTCCGTTGTTGATTATCCTTGAAGTCCTTAAGCAGAGGGGTGACTGGCAGTCTGTTAGCCCTACGGATGATTATGAGTCTGTGCTCCTGAATGCCTTTGGTTCTGAATCCTCCACCTCCTGAGTGACTCCACTCTTCGATGAACTAATGGAGTTGGTTGCTTGAAGGGCGTGAGAGTCTCCTGATTCTGTGGAACCTGTCCCTCGGAGGCCCAACAAGTTTATTACGTCACTCAAAGGCAAAATGTTCCTTACCAAGGGAGTGCCGGTTGATGCCATGGTGGTGGCGGCCACCAGGAAAGAGATGTCTGAAACCTCTTACCGTCCATCCTCCTAATAGAGATTTCAGGACTATGGACAGGTATGGGAAACGCATCTTTAGTTCACCAACATTTGCCATGCGATCGCTCAACTATTTGACACATTTTACCCGTCTCCAACGATCTCCTAAAAGAGCTTTGAGATACTTTGCAGGGTAGTACAGCTGAAAGCATCTCTGTTAAGGTGACAGCTCAGCTTAATACTCTTAACTCTATAGTTAACTTGTCCATGCGGCTCATTTCTTATGCAGCCGATGGTTTGAGTTGGGCAGCATGTTCAGCCATAGCTCTTAGGAGACATTCCTGGATGCGCTTATGCTCCTTTGCAGAAGCCTTCAAGTCTTCCTTCGTTAATACCCCATTTGATGTCTCATCCCTTTTTGGGCCCAAAGTCTAGGAGACCCAGGAGACCCTCACTAGGTGTGAGCAAGATGGAAAGACCATCTGCCATAGGAGTCTGTTTTTCCACCCCTACTAGACCGTACCCCAAAGGGAGGAAAAATGTAGATGTTCATCGTGTTTCACTGTTGCAGTCCTAACAAATGGGTTATCTGACTCCCGGTAGCCCTCAGTCGGCCAGAATACCAAAGGTAAGTAAAAATGATGGTTGCCAAGGACGTCAGGGCGTCTGATACAAAAGGAGGCAGCCAATGTCACTTCCTCAGTCTTCCTTGCCACGGAGCCTGAAGCAGACGCTTTTCATGCATTAGTGCCAGTTGGCAGTTTACCTTTGTTGGTTTCCAACTATAGAAGTCTACTACAGCTAAGTACTCCTACAGCTAAGTACCCCGTTGAGTATCCTCTTTTCTTGCCTTAATGAATGTCTGAAAAAGTTAGTAATTTCCTTACCTGTGGAAAGCAGATTTCCAACGAGATTTTCATTCCTATTGCATTATTTGTTTAGGCCTTGACCACGACATTCCCATGTGTGATCTCTGTGCCTCCTTTAATCTGCATGCTAGATTTTGGCTAAGCATTTTGCAGTTTGGCCTAAGTTCATTAGTATGGCGTCCGCTGGTCTTCAGGTTTCGGATGTTCTGAAGAAACGTAAGGATAAGGACCGCGACAGGCCTCAGAAAGCTAAGTCCTCGGATGAGTTTAAGTTGGTCGTCAGGCAGTAGCCATTGAGATGCTTTTGCAGTCCCTGTAGTTTGCAGATGTATAACCACAGGCCTTGATTGAGTCTGAGTCACCTCATCTGCTGGAGACTGAGCCGCTAGGCTGACTGGTGTTAGAGGCCTCCATTTTGCATTCTGACAGCAGACATCTTCCTTCTACCTCTGTGGCAACTTTGATTGCCAGGCCTCCCAAGTCCTTCAGGCTTGCAGGTAAGTCTTCAATTCGTAAGCCTGTGAAAAGGCAGGCTCCAGCTTCTTCTCGTTCCCCTCAATCACAAATTGTTAAAATGGCGAATGATTTGTTGACTCTTATTAGGGGTTCTCAGCCTCCTCCTCCTCCTAAAAAGAGTAGGGATGTTTCTTCTGAGGTTTTGTCCTGCTCAGGTTCTGACTCTCTCAGCATTTCTGTTGATGAAGAGGAATTTTCTAAGGCTTTTTCTCCTTTTGAGGATTCAGATGCAGAGGAATCCATCCCTTTTCTCTCTCCTCCAGAGATTTCTCTTTTGGTGATAAAATAACTGGGGAAAGTCAGGATTATCCCCAATCCAAGAATCAGATTAGGGAGTTGATTTACCTCAGCATAAGCCTCTTGCTATTCTCCCTGTGTTGGTTCATAGGTTCATACTAGGCTATCTGCCCGAGGGCATTTACAAGCCTAGCCCATAGTTTTGTGGCTTACGCCACCCCTTTAGTATGGGGAACTATACCCATTATTTTGCTGTGCCTCTGTCGAGCAGTGACACTGAGGTAATCCCTGGGGTATATCTGCGATCTCCCATCCATTGGTCAAGATTTCTCTTGAACAAGGCCAGCGAGGTGCTCTGCCTCACATATACCGGGATTTTATTCCACAGCATAGGGAGTCTTTGGGTGATGAATCTATCCCTCCAGCACGTCCTATTAATAGCCGTGTCGAGGTTTAAGTCTCCGCCCTTGTGGCTCTGACAGATCTAGATTTTTGAGGTGAAGCATATTCATCAAATCTGGGTTTGACATGGCCTTGTATGTTAGGCAAAGGTCACCTCTGAGCAGCGGTGGCGACTGAATAGAGCTGGAGTTCTTTCAGTCGGGCAGCATAGGACAGATGTTTGAGACCCTTTATCCTTTTGGTGAGGAACTTTTGTGGCCTCTCCAGCTGCTGCAAGTGTCGGGTCAGATACATTCGAATGGGGCATTGTACTCAATCATTGGTCTGATGAGTGATGAGTATAGGGAGACTATGACCTCCCTTGATCTAGATGAGATCATGATAAGGTGGGCAATGTAGAAGGTCTTCCTAACTACTTTAGCTACATGGGTGTCGAATGACAGACTACTATCAACCTGGGTCCCCAGGTCCCTGGTAACTTCTTCTGTGCTCAGTGGATTGCCACCTATTTGGTAGCTAGGGGTAACCTTGTTTTTCCCGAAGGGTATGACTATGCATTTTTTGGCATTTAACTTTAGGCCATGGCTCTGGCACCAGTTATCCGTTTCTGTGAGACCCTTCTGAAGGATATCTGTGTCAGATGTGTTTTCTACTATGGCCCAGTTTGCAGTCATCTGCAAACTTTGTCAGCCATAACCCTCCTGTGTTTGCTTGTACTTGGAAAAGTAGATGCCAAACAAGAGTGGGCCCAGGACTGAGCCCTGTGGTACACCACTTGTGACAGGCTTTGAGTCTGACATGGCCAGCAACTCTGACCCTGTGGGTTCTGTCACTCAGCCAGTTTGCAACCCATCTTGTGATGTATGGGTTAACATTTAAGCTGATGAGTTTTTCAATGATACCCGAGTGGGGTATTGTATCAAAGGCCTTCGCCAGATCGAGGTAGGCTGTATGGACTGCCTTTCCCTCATCAATGGCTTTGGTGACTGTTTGAAAAAGTCAACCAAGTTTAGAAGGCATGATCTGCCTTTGACAAAGCCAAACTGGGATGGATCCAAAGTCTGCAAATTCTCTGTCTTTATTTATGAGGTCCATTATGATCCTCTCCATGGCTTTGCAGATAAGGCTTGTCAAGCTAATGGGCGGTAATTTCCAGGGTCGGTGGAGGCACCGCCTTTGTGAAGTGGGACCACAGTTGCAGTGCGCCACTCCTGGAGTGCGTATCCAGAGGTAAGACTATGATTAAACAGCTGTCCTAGCTGTGGGTTTAATTCCTCATTGAGTTCGTGGAGCACACAGCCGGGGACACCATCAGGTCCCATGGATGCTGTGTTTTTTGCTTTGGAGAGAGCAGTTCTCACTTGGGCGTTGGAGATGTTTGGGGGCTGCAATCGCTTGGTATAGATATCTCTCCTTTTGGGGAGGGGAGAAGTTTGCACTGAACCTGTCAGCCAGTATGTTGGCAATGTCTGTAGGATCAGTAATCTTCACATCATTTTGAACTAGTTCTGAGCATATCTGGGAGTTTCCTCCCAGGTTTCTAACATAGCTAAAGAAGGCCTTATGATTGTCTTTTGAGTCTTTAGCTATTTTTCTCTCAAAATTTGCTTTGGATGATTTTATGAGAGCTCTTAGTTTTTTACTTATAGTGATCAAGGGTGTCTTACCTTTTAAGGATTTTGCTCTATCTTGTAGTAGCTTCCTCCTTTTGTTGTAGAGTTTGTTTATGGCTGGGGTCCACCAGACTGGACGCTTGCCTTTGGTACAAAGAGTCTTTGTTTTGCTTGGGATTGCCTTATCCATGCAGTCCTGCAGGTGCTGGTAGAAGGCATTTGTAAGTGATTCAGCGGCTTGAGTACTGTTTTCCGCCGGCTCAGGGGCCTTAAAGGAGACCACACTAGTCTTTAGAAGTGTGAAGTCAGCTTTCGAGAAGTTCTTTACTGTGGTCTTTTTTTATTTCAGGTGGGGGTGGGATGAGGACCTCCAGCGAGATTAGTTTGTGATCTGATCTCACCAGTGAGGGGTATACTTCTGGTGTTGAACATTGTGCTCCCATGTTCGTGATGATGAGATCAAGTATGTTTTCTCCTCTTGTGGGGATGGTGACTAGTTGTTCCATGGCATTTGAGTTTATGAATTCCAGGAACTTTTGGGCTAGGGTGTTTGGGCTTGAGTAGTGTTCCCAGTCTATATTAGGGTAATTGAAGTCACCTAGTATGATGGTGTTTGGTGATACATTTATCCCTCTAGTGTTTTCAGGAAGGCCATGTGAGGTTCCTGAGTTTGTGAGGGTGGCCTGTAACATGCTACAATTTGCAGAGCAGTCTTGCCTATGGTTAATTGCACCTGGATGGTCTCCGATGCATCGTGTGTTGCCACCAGTCTTGAGGTGTGGGTGTCCTTGATGAATATGGATACCCCCCTCCTTTCTTGGTATTGTCCGGATTTTGGGCCGGAACGCATGATAAGAGGTAAAACCTGATAGTGCTGGGGTGCTCTCAGGAGCCTTGAACCAGGTTTCTGTCACTGCACAGACATCGATGTTCTCCATACTGAGAAGGGCCTCGAGTGCATGCATTTTGAGATTTAGACTTCTGGCATTGAGCAGCATTACCCTTAGTTTTTTTCCTTATTTGTGTTCTAGGGTGGTAGGTTTAGAATTTGAGCCTTGCCTAAAAAGGCACTATGGGGTGGCAAGAGCCTTTGCCAATATCCGAATCCCAGGGTGACAGGTGCAAGCCGTCCCTTGCGAGCAGCGTGGCTTGTCCAGCATGCCATCCCAGGCAGACAGACATTGGATCCCCTTTGAATGACACCAGAGTTTAAGCCAATTGTTAAAGCTGATCATCCTATCTCTGTATTGTGGCATCATTCTTGGTGAAGGTAGGATACTGCTCAAGGTCAGGGTCATACCTGCCTGGGCTACATAATCAGAGAGCTCCTCAATGTCTCTTTTCATGTAGTCCAAGGAGGTACGTCTCAGGTCGTTTACACCAGCGTGGACAATGACTGAGTCGTATTTGTACCTGCTGTTGAGAGACCTGAGTGCTTGCGTTATGTGGCGGATTCTAGCGCCCGACAGGCAGCTTACTGTGACCTTCTCCTTACTCAGTCTGGTGAGCGGGACGTCAGTGTGTCTGACTATGGAGTCACCAATGACTAGTGTGTCTGGCATTGTGTTTGGCCTTAAGGGCTGTGACTGAGACACTGACTGTGAGGTCTATGTGTTGCAGGTGTTGTGTTCTGAGGTGGTGGTTGTTTGGGTGTCTGCTTTGGTGGCCTCTGCTGTTTTGGTAGATTTTTGATCAGAGCCGCCGAGTATGTCTTTGTGTGTTTATGTGTATGATTTGAGGTTGTGATGGTACTATGTGAGACTGGGTCTATAGTGTGTGTGGTAACCTTCTCCTCCTGACTGGTCTTGCCAGTCCTATGTTGAGAGAGCTCAGCCTCCAGTTTGGCCGTATAGTTGCATCTCTCGCATGTATTTGTGTTTTGTGGGAGGAGGAGAGGGTTGTCTGTGTACATGAGGCAATTGTAACATTGCCTCAATATTCCCAGGTTCACCAGCTGAGCAGGAGAGGACACTAGCAACTGATCCCTCGACATGCTAGAAGGACTAGACAAAAAAACTTTAAAAGAGATTCCGGGGGACGTGGGTGACCGATAAATGGGGGTTTGCCTTTTTGGGGTGCTATCTATTAGAGTGCCGTATCAAGGTAATAAGTACTGTAGGAGCAAGTGCTAGGTTTAACAGATAGAGAAAAGTCTACTTGGAGTCGAGTAGAGATGATCTTTTTAGGTATTAGAGAAAGTGCTAGTAACAGGGATGCTTAAAGGTAAGATTGAAAAGAATGCACTCTGCAGTGTGCACTAGAGAAGTTAGATATGAAAGTAGGTAACTTGAGTTTTACCTGTTTAAAAAGTTAAGGTTTAGCGGAGAGTTACTATTTTTAAAACAGCAAGATGGACTGAAAGGGGTGGTTACTTTTGTATTTTGGTACTATGAAATACTGTAGGATGGCCAATAAATTTAAATAACTGAAGGGGTGGGATTTCAAAAGTGATGGTTTTGTGATTACTCACATAAGCCAGTGAAAGTAGAGAGAAATGAGATATATGGTCAGATTAACATAAGAGGCGGGCAACTAGAAAGACAGTGGTATTTAACAAGACAACTTAAATGGGTGGGAGGGAGAGAAAAAATTCTGCCTGACTCAGAACAGAGAGAGCTGTGGTCTCTTTTGAAGTTTTAATATGCTGTTAAAACAGAATGCAAGCAAAACACATGGTAAAGAAAACAAACTACAGTATTCAAAATATAGAAAGGCAATACAGAAATACAAAAAATAACAGCAAACTAACCTTTCCTTCACAGCAAAGTGTAGCAGAGTCTGGATGAGCCTTTCTGGTAAGTTGGAAGTTGTTGATGTTTTTCTGGAAAATTCCTGGTCTCCAAATTTGGTTCCTCCTGCTCCCAGGAAACCCGACTGGTACTACAGAGTCCCTGATTCTCATCTGTTTCTTTTCAGGAATCCTTTGGCGGATCCAGAGGTTATTTCTCAGAGCCCTAAAGGAGTTAAGGCCACTGTTACCAGGAATCCTGTTCCCTCTGACAGGAAGTCTAGGAACCTAGATAGGTGGGGCAAGAATGTTTATACCTCTGCCACCCTAGCTACTAGGGCTACCAATTGTCTTATTTCATATGCTGCAGTGCCAGCAGCATACCTTGGAGGCTATTAAGTCTAGGATAGCAAGTGTACCTCTTTTGGCAGAGAGTAAAGGCATGCAGGATGTACTGAATTCCGCCAGTCTGGTCCGTAAGCATTATTTGCATTGTGGTTTTGACATCCTTGAGGCCACCAACAGGGCTACAGCTACTGGATCTGTTATTAGAAGGCATGTTTGGCTCAAAGAACGGCATCTTCCAGAACCTGTCTAGGCTAAGCTTTTAGATGTACCTTTGCACAAGTCTTTTTGGCAGCAAAGCAGAGGAGGTACTGAACAAGATGGAGGATAAGGCCAAGTCCATGCAAACTTTTAAGGATTTTCTGCAAGTTCAACCCTCTTGCTTTAGCAGGAATTACCCTTCCTGATACCAGCAGAGAGAACCATTCCAGGACTATAAAGGTTACAAATCTTCTAGGGGGCTACCCCTCAAAGGTCTAGACATTGGCAGGCTTCCACTTCTAATGGGGGAAGCTCCAAGCCTGCATCTCAATCAAAACACATTCTGACTTTTTACAACTTCTGCGTATTCTTGCTTGCCGGGAGAGTACTTTAGAGGGAAGGTTGGCCCTTTTTGCAGATGTCTGGGCCACTATCACAGACAAATGGGTGCTCAGAATGGTGTCCCTAGGGCACATATTTTCTTTCTGCACTTTTCCAGCTCCCAAGGGATTCCCGGACGTTCCTCCAAACCAAAGGGTAGAAGTAGAAAAACATGTCTCTCATCTGGGAGTAATCGAATCCGTTCCTGCTCAGCAGGTAGGCCAGGGCTTTTATTCCAAACTTTTCCTTTTCCAAAAAAGAAGGCACCTGGCGTCCTATACTGGATCTTTCCATTCTGAACTCTTTTCTAGTAATTCCAAAGTTCAAAATGCTCACTCTGCATCAGTTACTACCATTGCTAGAAAAGGATTCCTGGCTGGTAACCTTGGATCTCAGAGGCTTATCTGCACAGGCTTATCTGCACATTTCTATCGGGAAACGTTGCAGGCAGTACCTTTTATTTCAGAGTGGGCGAGCAGCATTTACCAATTCTCTGCACTGCCCTTTGGCTTATCTACTGCTCCCAGTCATTGCCTTTTGCAGGCAGAAGAAAATTCAGATTTATACATACTTGGACTGTGATTTCAAGCAAGTTCTCAGGAACCGTTGTTAAAGGATCTGGAATTCGTAAAGACACTTTCTCTCTCTTCCCTGGGTTACACTTTCAATGTGGAAAAAGTTGAAAATGGTACCATTCAAGGAGAGAACATTCCTGGGGGCAAGTCTGAACACAGCCGCCCAGATGATGCATCTCACCCAGGAGAAGCAGACAACTCTTTCAGTTTACTTCAAGGACTTTGCAAGCCTGTCCCAGCTCCCCTGCAAGGAAATACCTGCAAGCTCTGGGATTCATGGCATCTTGTATTCTCAAGATTCCATATGCAAGACTGCATATGAGGAAATTGCAGTGGTACCTCAAGAACATTTGATGTCAACACAGTGGACCTGGGATATGATGATTCCTCTGCTTCCATTGCTGCAGGTGGAGTTTCTATGGTGGGCCAACAGCCTGTCTGCAAAAAGGCATGCCTTTTCTGACACCTCTTGCCACTCACGTTCTGACTACAGATGCATCGGACTATGCCTTTGGATGGCAGATGCATACAGGGACGTTGGAACGCCCAGCAGATACACCTGCACATAAATCTAAAAGAGTTGATTGCAGTTCAGCAGGCCTTACTAGCTTTCAAGCATCTTCTTTCTCCAGGGACCCTGTTTCTCAGGACAGACAACACCACGGTCATGTGGTGCATTGACAAATGGGGAGGGACTCACTCTTACCCCCTGTGTAGGCAAAGCATGAATCTTTGGTCCATGGCAGCATTTCTGGACCTGCATCTCCTAGCTCAGTTTCTTCCAGAACGGCTCAGTGTTTTGGCAGACCAGTTGAGCAGGCAAACCCTGGATCCTCATGAGTGGCAGTTGAGCAGGCAAACCCTGGATCCTCATGAGTGGCAGCTGAACAGAGCAGTCTTTTTTTTACAGCATCATTCAACATTGGGGCACTCCTCAGGTGGATCTTTTCTCCTCCCCAGGCAACCATCTGCTACCTCTCTTTTGCACCAGACAGCAGAGCATGGAAAGTGGATGCTCTGTCCTTCCCTTGGACATTGCTATCAGTGTACGTCTTCCCTCCTCTTCCTCTTTTTCCCAGAGTATTATTAAAGATCAGGGATGAACGTCCAAGGACTATTCTCATATCTCCAGACTGGCCCAGACAGCATTGGTATCCACTGGTTTGCAGTCTCTCCCATCTTCCTCTGAAGCCAGATCTTTTGGTTCAGGAAAGGGAAAACATTCTACATCCTCATCTTCAGTTTTTCCGTTTGGCAGCATGGTTCATTGCATGACTCCTTCCCTTTCTTCCTCCCTTTCCCAACAGGTGGTTGATGTGCTGAGGGAGGCCAGGAGGCCTAGCACTAGGAAATCCTATGCTGGCAAATGGGAAAGGTTCTCTCAATGGATGCATGGTAGAAGGGAGTCTGCTTCTCAACCTGCCCTTCCTCTAATCCCAGAATACCTGGCTGATTTGCTTCAGGGTGGTCTTTCTTTTTCCTCTATCAAGATTCATGCCTCAGCCATCTCTGCTCATTGTTCTCTTAAACAGTCCATTTTCTCTCATCCCCTGATGAAAATGTTTCTCAGAGGTGCTTGCAGTTTAAAACCTCTCAGAAGAGCACCTACATCAGCCTGGGATCTTAATTTTGTTCTTTAGAAACTCACTCTCCCTCCTTTTGAGCCAGCTGCCTCTACAGATTCCAAGTTTCTCTCTTGGAAGACTGCCTTCCTCTTGGCTATAACTTCAGCAAGGAGGGTTTCGGAGCTGCAAGCTTTGATGGCTGTAGAGCCTTTTATTTTCCATGCAGATAGTCTCTCTGAGGACTAATCCCTCCTTTATGCTTAAGGTGGTTTCCAGCCTGACTCGTAATGGTCCATACACCTTCCTACCTTCTTTCCTAATCCTCGCAATAGAGGTGAAAGGATCCTACATTCTCTTGATATGCACAGACAGCTCCGGTTTTACCTGGACAGGACTAAGGACCTTCGGAAATCAGCACTGTTATTGGTCAGTTTTGCCTCTGGAGCCCAAGGCAAGGCTATTTCTAAGCAAACCATTTCTAAATGGATTGCACATTGCATTACTTCTTTTGTTATTTCTTTCATGGCAAAGCTCTGCCTCAGGGGTTAGGACCCACTCCTACTAGAGCGGCTTCCACTTCTGCAGCCTTTCTAGGGGGTGTCCCTACTAAAGACATTTTGGAGGCTGCCACATGGTCTTCTGGTCACACTTTCACAAAGTATTATAATTTGCCTCTGTTTCCCAGAGCCAGGGCAGGGTATGTCACTGCGGTGTTGCAGGGCATTATCTTCAACCCTTGGTGCTGTTGATTCCTCCCCCTTTTTTCCACTGGGCTTTGGTAATCAACCCATTTGTTAGGACTGCAACAGTGAAACTCTATGAACATAGTACAGTTGTGTACACTTATCATAAATGTAGATGTTGGAGTGTATTTAGTGTTGCAGTCCTGGTTTCCCCCCCTCCTTCCCCCTTTTTCTGGTCCTCTCCTATTCTCTCTTCCTGAGGTACAGGCTTAATTTGTCAAATTGGATTTTGGTTTAAGCCTTATTTTCTGGGGGCTGCTGACTGTTATGGCAAGAAAGACTGAGGAAATTACGTTGACTGCCTCCTCCTGTATCAAACACCCTGACGTCCTTTACAACCGACGGCATTTTTACTTACCTTTGGTATTCTGGCTGACTGAGGGCTACCGGGAGCCAGATAACCATAACCCATTTGTTAGCACTGCAACAGTGAATACACTCAACATCTACATTTATGTTAAGTGTACACAACTGTACTTTCCGGAGCTTCCAAGAAGAGCTTTTCAGAATGTGTAGTGAACCCCCCCTCCAGGGGCAGAGGAGGGGGTAATAATGAAAGATGCCGCCCATTCGGCAAAGGGGGTCTGCAAAGCCTGAGTGACAAGGATCAGTTCTTTGGCAAGCCCTACCAGCATTCCTGAAAGGAGGCCCGGCTGTCCTACTCTGGAGGCTGTCTGGGGTCAATTTGTCTTTTGTATCCAGACGCCTGACTAGAAATTGCGGAAGATTTGTGGGTACCAAAAATTGTTACCAGAAGTTATGTCATTCCATTCTCGGAACCTCACCCGTACGAAGGAAAATCCCGGACGTTTCACCCAGTCTCGGGGATCAAGTGGACATAGAAATTCAAGGGCTGTAGGAAAAGTCATCCAGCCAGTCCCAGCAGACCAAATAGGATCCGGAACCTACTCCAGGTACTTTTTAGTTTCAAAGAAAACGGGACTGGAGGCCCATCTTGGACCTCATCAGACTTGACACCTTTGTAAAGAAGGAGAAATTCCGGATGGTCATGCTTCAGTTGATTCTTCGTTCTTGGGGACAGGCGATTGGATGTCCTCTATAGATCTCAACGATGTGGATGTCCTCTATAGATCTCAAGGATGTGTAGGATGTGTACTATCCTATCAAAATGGCCAGACCACCCAGAGATCTCTTGCGTTTCTGGCTGGGAGCCAGTCACTGTCTGTTCCGAGCACTGCCCTTTGGTCTCACAACAGCCCCCATAGTGTTTACCAAATGCATGGCAGTGGTTACGGCTCACCTGAGGCATCTAGGATTCAGCGTTTCCGTATCTGGATGACTGGCTCCTTACCACTACCTCCAGGCATCAACTACTTCTATCCAGGGATCTCACACTCAATCTGTGCTCTCAGGAATAACTATAAATTTCGACAGGTCTGCATTGTCACCATCGCAGCGTATCTCCTTTATCGGAGCTAACTTAGACACCACCCCACCATGGTAAAATTGCCACTGGACAGAATAGTCACAGGTATCAGACATTCTGATGAGCAGAAAAGTACCAGCCTCTTGTGTTGAAACTACTAGGTACTATGGCAGCAACGCTCATAGTAGTTCCTCTGGGGTGTATGCACATGAAAATACTTCAGTGGTTGCTCTTCACCCAGTGGTCTTACCAACAACTTCTGTGTCATTCTTGATAATAATTACAGATTCATGCAGAAGGGATCTTGGTGGTTGACCAGCCATCATGTAACAGTAGGTCGTCCATTTGTTCTTCCCCTGCCATTAGCCATGGATGTTTCTCTGATAGGGTGGGGAGGGCTTTTTCAGGGAAGTACAGCCCCAAGGCACCTGGTCAGAGTGAGAGTCGCAGTTGCACATCAATGTCCTGGAGTTGAGAGCAGTACTTTTGGCGTTTGCAGTATTTCCACAACTCTACCTCCTGGGGATGATTGTGATCCAGACCAACAACATGTCTGTGGTCTGGTGTATCAACAAGCAAGGGCGAATCAAGTCTTACCCCTTATGTCGAGATGCCCAGAGAATTTGGCAGTGGGCTGTAGCCACTGGGTGCTTTTGATAGCAATGCACATCCTGGGGAAATCAGTGATCACTGACAAACTAAGCAGAGCCATTGTAATGGTGCACAAGTGGTCCCTGAAAGATGAGGTTGCGAAGATGATTTTCCGCAGATGGGGGTGGGGGGGCAGCCTTACTGCGACCTGTTTGCATTCCCTATGAATGCCAAATGCAGAAGCTACTTTGTCCTAAATCCCCCACCAGGGGACAGCCCAAGGGATTCACTCGTACATGATTGGCCCCTGGGACTCTCCTATATGCCTTTCCACCAATTCCCCTAATTCCAAAATTCTTGCAGAAAGCCAAAGCCCTGGGGAGGACTGTAATTTTAATAGCCCCATTTTGGCCTCAACAGATTTGGTTCCCCTTACTTCGACTCTACCAAATAGAGGAACCTTGGATTCTGGACCCAGTTCCAGATCTACTGATGCATTCGTCAGGGGCTCTTCATCCTTCTCTTCATTCCCTCAGATTAATAGCTTGGCTGCTCCAATTTCCAGTTTAGCCAGGTCATACAATTTCTCTTAGGAGGTACAGCATATCCTTGTATCCCCTCATAACGCTTCCACCTGAAAGTTGTACACCAGCAAATGGAAGCGATTTGCTTTTTGGGTTTCATAAAATATTGACCCATATGTCGCCCCAATTGCTAGAATTTGGAATTCCTGACTAAGCTTTTTTATGAAGGTGCTGCAGTTGCCACAATTGGCTGCAATTTCGAATTTTCACCTTTGATCTGAAGGTCCTAACCTAATGTCTTGCAGACTATGTAGGGCCTTCTTAAAAGGTACCATACATCTTAGACCGCTTGTTAGACAACCTTTTACTCCCTGGAGTCTGAATTTTGTTATATCACAGATTATTCTTCCTATTTGAGACTGCATCATCTTGCCAATTAAAATTTCTCTCTTGGAAAACTGTCTTCTTGGTAGCCATTACCTCAGCACATAAGGCCTGAAGTTCGGACACACTATATCTATCAAACCCCCACATTTGGTGTTTCACCCTGACAGTGCATCACTGAGGAACAACCCTTACTTTCTTCCAAAGGTATGTTCGGAAGCTAACCTGAATCAAACTATTGAACTCCCAACTTTAAGTAACCATTCTAACAAGTTGGAGTATGTTGCATAAACTTGATGTTCACAGGCAATTAAGATTCTATTTGGACAGAACAAAATAATTTCGAAAATCAGAACAACTCTTTGTTTCTCATGCTGACACAAAGAAAGGGCTACCAGTATCTAAGTTACTCTTTCCAAATGGTTAACTGATTGCATAAAATTCACATACTCCCCAGTGAATCAAACATTAGAACAGGGTGTGAAAGCACATTCCACTAGGGCTGTTTCTACTTCCTCAGCTTATGTGGCTAGGCTGCCTTTGGACACTATGTGCAGCTGCCACTTGGTCTAAACCACATACTTTCATCACACATTACAAAGTAGATAGAGCCTCCAGGGACAGGGATTCCTTTGGTTCCACTGTCCTCAGGAATATACTCCTGTGAGCCACCCAGGATTAGGGTGCTTTGGATGCTACCCATGTGTAAGAATGAATGGTGAGATTGAACAACTTCACATAAAGAACTTATGTACTTACCATAATGTTCCATGCGAGTTGTTCATCTCACCTTCATTCTTACATTCCCACCCACCTTCCCCCTCCAGGCTTCTCGAAGAATGAATAAGACTTTGCGGTCTGGTGGGTCTTGTTTCTTACGCCGGCTGGAGTATCATTTATTGGTTATCATGTTTTATATGTTAGGATCAGCAAACTAGATCTGAGGTGAGACAGAGAGAGCATCATGGAATAGGATCTTGGCCTCGAGATACTCTAAAACCTTGAGCTTGTGAAAGCGGCTGACTCTGAGGCGATGGATCGACTCTGAACCTATGTGTAAGAATGAAGGCGAGCTGGAACAACTCACATGGAACGTTATGGTAAGATAACTTCTTTTTCTCCTCCCCTCTCAATAAAAACAGTGGAAATAGTGCCATAGCTTTCAGTTTTTTTTTAATATATCCGCTGCTGTGTTCCTGACATTAGCAGGATCAATTGCCCATCTAAGATTAACAGCAGTACCTGACAGGGTAAACTACAGATTTAACTGTGTCTGATACGTGTCATGCAGGTGGAGATGAATTCTCATGTGAGAAGTTGAGTTTAAAAAAAAGCTTTCTGTTCCTTTGACTCCAGTGCAAGGAAATAAAAGTTTTAAAAAGTACAAGCAGGCTTCTGGACCTTACACAATGTTGGAACCATATTGTAGGGAGAAGAGAAACCTAATGATTGAGTTAAACTGAGAGGGTGGAGTTTTCTTTTAAAGTTTACTCTAATTGTGAAAATATGAGGAATGTTTTGTCTACAGTTTCTTGTGAGAAAAACAAATTTGCTTTAAATAACTTGGCTTTTTTTTTCTGTTGTAGAAGTCACTATGCATTGCTTACAGTTTGTGTATGACTCAGTTGATACTACTTCCAGGGCTATGGCAGCTATACTGTTTTAAGGATGTTTGCCTTGCTGTGTTTTTGGAACTTCCCAGATGTAAAAAAAAAAAAGATTTTGAATTTTTTCTTTGGATAGAGGTTTAGTTTTGATTCCTCTGCTGCATAGGTTAACAAAAAGTGTGATGAAAGGGGTAAGTTGATGCAGAGAATATTTTTCAGCTATTCTTTTCCCTTCCAGAAAGTCTAAATCTCCTCTTTTCTCTTTGGCAACAGATAGTTTCAGAGAAATGAATTCTCTAGATCATTTATAAAAGTTACAGAAAATCCCTCCTTGTTGGTGGAAAATTCCTCATCCAACAGATCAGACTCTTATTTCCCCATGTCCTTCAAAACAAGCTGTCCCAGGGAGTGATAGAACAAGATGTTTTATCGTATTGATCACTGCTGCAGTAGCATTAGTTATATGGGCTATATCCTGCCAAGGATATAACAGGTGGCCAGCTTCCAAAGCTTTAAGGCACCTTCCACATGCCAAAACTTAAGCTGAGCAGGCAAAAAGAGAAGTTTGGGTGCAAAGCCCTCTGGAGCTTTACTGCCCCAGATGGGTACAGACCTGAACTTTTGAGGATCAGTGATTGGTTTGTGCTTTTCTTTGCTAGGCAGATAAGTTCCCTTTTGGGGAAAAAAAATTCCATTTTCTTAATTTTATCGGTTTCATTACTTTTTGGTTCAGGAAACTTTTATTTTAAAGCTAAGAGCATCGAGTTTTAATGGACTGTCACTTTTTAATGTAAATTAACTGAGACCATATTTTCTATAGATGTTTAGTTTTTCTTTTATGGCACTGGCATACTGTTTGCTTTCTTTTGTTTTGTTTTTTTCTATTAGAAAAAAAGTTACTTATGCGGACTGGTAGATTTACTGGCATTTGCTGCTTGTTTTCCTTGGGAAAGAAGAGATATTTTAGGCTTGACCATGGAACAGTTTACAGGTACTACTGTCAGTCCTTCTTCTTTTTTACAACTTTTGCCACCACAGCAGGCTAGAAATTTGCCTCAGCTGTAAGTGGGTAACTCTGTTGTGGCCATTATTGGACCTTAGACCACTGCTTTTTGGAACCAGAAGAATTCTGGCTAAAAGAGAAGTCTCAAATCTCCCAAAATCAAGGGCAGCCCAAGTCTGAATAACTGTTCGAGACCTTGTGACCCAATCCCATGGTGGTCCTTTCTGTCTTACTCATTTTTTCTCTGGCAACAGATTGGTTATATTCATCAATATTTATATTCATCAACATTACAGATGGCAATGGGAGGAAATTCCTCCTTTCTAAGGGTAATTCCTTATTCTCCAGATCAGATTTTTTATCTCCTCATCCGCTCTCTGCCTTACCTTTTGGACTATCCACTGCACCAAGAGTGCTCACAAAGTGTCTAGTTGCAGTTATGACTCATTGCAGGTTGCTGTGTATCCCCATTTTTCCATATTTAGGTTCATAGGTAGGCACTAGGCTATTGGGCCTATATAAGCCTAGCCAAAAAGGTACCCTGGCTTTCGCCACCCAAGAAAATTATTTTCCTGTGCCCCTGTCGAGCAGAGCCACAGAAGTGATCCCTGGGATGAATTTCCTATTTCCTATCCAATCATCAAGATTTTTCTTTGAGTGCTAATGAGGAGCTCTGTTTGACATAAGTAGTCTGTTCCAGAGTGTGGGAAGTCTCTGGGACAGGAATCTATCCCTCCAGCATGTTCTGTTTATTGTGGCGACAAGGTTTGGGTCCCTACAGCGTGTAGCTCAGAGGGATTGTGTTTTCATTTAGTGGAGCATGTCCAACAGCTCTGGATTTGACACAGCTTTGTATGTTAAGCAGAGATTGCCTCTGAGTAGGCAATGTGGGACGGAGTAAAGCTGGAGTTTTTTGAGACGGTCTGCATAGGGCATCTGTTTGAGGCCAATAATCCTCTTTGTGAGGTATTTCTGTGGCCCCTCCAGTTGTAGATGTCTTGTCAGGTACATACAAAAGGGGTACTGTACTCTCTAATGGGTCTGAGTGATGAGTAGAGGGGAGCAATGAGCTCTTTTTTTTTTTTTATGTGGATGAGAAACCTTTTGTGATGAGGTGCCATGTAGGATTTCCAGACCACTGTGGCGATGTGATCATCAAAGAAGACTACTCTCCCTGTCCCAAGGTCTCATCACACTTTCGGTGTTAAGTAGATTACCACCTATGTGGTAGTTTATGGGTACAGAGTTTTTACCAAAGGAGATGACAATGCACTTTTTGGCATTGAGCTTCAGGCCATGGCTTTGACACCAGGCATCTGTCTTAGTAAGGCCCTTTTGTAGAATGTCCACATCGTTAAGAGTTTTGATTATGGCTCCCAGTTTGCAGTCATCTGCAAACTTCATTAGCCAAAGACTTTGTGTTAGCCTGTACTTTGGAGAAGTAGATACCAAACAGGAGAGGACCCAGGACTGAACCCTGTGGTACTCCACTTGTCACTGGTCTGAAGTCGGATTTGGAGTCTGCTACTTTCACAGTGTGGGTTCTGGCCGTGAGCCAGTTGGCAACCCATCTTGTGACATAGGGATTTATATCTAGTTTAGTGAGTTTATCTATAATTCCAGAGTGGGGGATGGTGCTGAATGCCTTGGTGAGATCTAGATAGGCTGTGTGAACCACCTTACCCTCATCTATGGCTTTGGTGACTGCTTCAAAGAAGTCTATCAGGTTTAGGAGACATGATCTGACTTTTTACAAACCTGAACTGGGTGGGGTCCAGAGTTTGGAGATTGCCAATGTCTTTGAGTTCCATGATGATGTGTTCCGTGGCCTTGCCGACCAGGCTTGTCAAGCACATGGGGCAGTAGTTCCCGGGGTCTGTCGTGGCTCCCCCTTTGTGGAGTGGGGTAACAGTTGCGGTGCGCCATTCAGTGGGCACAAAGCCTAAGGTGAGGCTATGATTGAACATGGTACTTGGGTCAGGTACCAGTTCATTCTGTAGTTTGTGTAGAACGCAGCCTGTGATATTGTCAGGTCCCATGGATGCTGTGTTCTTTGCTTTGGAGAGTGTTTTTTTTTTTTTGTACCTGTGCATCCGTGATTACAGGAACTTTGCATTCTCCTGGTATAGAGATGGGCCCTCTAGGGGGTAAGAGGGGGGAGTAAAGTTAGCAAGGGCCCTCTAGGGGGTAAGGGGGGGTAAAGTTAGCAAGGAACCTATCTGCCAGGATGTTGGCAATATCAGTTGGTTCTGTATATTTAGTGCCATTGTGCTGTAACTCAGAGCAGATCTGAGTGTTGCCATTGAGATTCTTAACATAGCTATAGAATGCTTTGTGGTTGTCTTTAGAGTCAGTGGCAATTTTGTTTTCATAATTAGTGGAGGATTTTATGAGGGATCTCCGTTTCTTACTGAGGCTGACCAGGGAGCTCCTCCAGTCATGGGATTTTACTTTTTTGCAATACTTTCTTTCTTCTGTTGTAGAGTTTGTTTATGGCAGAGGATGACCAGATTGGCTTCCTTTTTTTGGAGGATAGCATCTTGGTTCTGTTAAGGATAGCACGATCCATGCACTCCTGTAAGTGCTTATAAAGTGCATTTGTGTAGGATTCAGCAGTCGTACCTCTATTGTCCCTCTGCATGTGTGTCATGGAGTTTGCCACTTCTGTCTTAAGAAGTGTGAAGTTGGCTTGGCTTTGGAGAGGTTTTTTATGGTGGTTTCCCTAATGGTGGGTGGGGGCAGGATGTGGGTGTATAGGGTGATTAGTGGTCGGATCTGACCAATGAGGAATTGACCTCTGGTGTGGAACACCAGTCACCCATGTTGGTAATGACCAGGTCTAGGATATTGCTGCCCCTGGTGGGGTGTGAATAAGTTGATCCAAGGTGTTGGAATTTGAATTTCAGAAAATGCTGAGCAAAAGAGTTGGTACATGAGTAGTTTTCCCAGTTAATGGTAGGGTAGTTGAAATCTTCCATTATTAGGGTGTTGGGTTGTACCTTAATATTTTCCAGTGTATCAAGAAATGAGGTGTGGGGGCATGGTGGGGGGTCTGTAGCAAGCTACAATTTGGATTGTGGTCTTGCCCATAGTTGCACTTGGATAATCCCGGATGCATTATGCTGTGCAGCTAGCCTGGAGGTGTGGATATCCTTAATGAATATGGACACGCCTCCGCCTTTAGTGCTTCGGTCCGGGTTAGGTGGCCAAAAGGTGGGGTATAAATTATAGCCTGGTAGTGCAGGGGTGTGCTTTGGAGCTTTGAACCAGGTCTCTGTCACTGCAGATGTCTGTGGTCTCCAGTTTGAGTGCCTCAAGTGAGTGCATTTTGAGGTTTAGACTTCTACCATTGAGTAGTATTATCCTCAGATTTTGCTTGCTTGTACCTGTTACGGTGGTGAATTTGTCATTTGAACCTTGCCTAAACAAGGCACTATAGGGGTGGCAAGAGCCTTAGCCAGTGTCTGGAATCCCAAGGGTGACAGGTGCAGGATGACTTGTTTATCTTTGCAGAGGCTATTTCAAATTGTCAGGAATCTCTGTTGGGTGAGAGATATCTTACTGAAGTTGCAATTTGAAGAGAATAGTCACAAGTCTATCTTGACTTCCTCACACACGATTGTGTTGTTGGGATGTCAGTTCAAAGAGCTTCTACAGGAAAAAAATAGATCTTTATTTAGATCTAAGGGAATACCTCAGTTTTTTGGATCTCATGGCATCAATGACACTTGTAATACTCCTAGTAAGACTCCACCTGAGAGAGAGAGAGAGAGAGAGAGAGACAACTGGTGTCTGAAATCTCTCTGATCAAAGTGTAAACGCCCTTTGTCTTTTCAAATCCCAGTGTTGGGTTTGTCAGAACAGAAGTCTTTTGGTGGAGACAACAGATATCCTTGAATCCAGGTCTCCCCTTCTCTCTCCATGTTTCAAAGCAGTAAGTCACCACAGACCCTTCTGACTTTGCTTAGGGAGCAGTTTCAGGAGGGATGAAAGTGCAGGGGGTGCCGGACACCAAGGAAAGATGCAAGCATGTAAATATTAAGGAGATGCTTGCCCTGATCAAGGCACTCAACTCTCTGAACCATCTTTGGTCCTTGGAACCTCAAGTGGCTACAGACAGAACCATAGTCATATGGTACATCAACAGGCAAGGGGGAACCAGGTTGTACCCCCTTTGCAGACTAACCATGTTTGCTTGGGATATAGCTTTACAGCACAATTTCAATCTACAGGCATCCTACATTCTGTTTGAACAAAACTGTGTGACAGATAAGCTGAGCAGAACCAGGGCAGACCTTCATGAATGGGAATTAGATCAGGGGGACTTCCAGCATTTGAGCCATATGTGGGGAGTTTAAGCAGATGTCTGCCTGCTCTCTGAACAACCAACTGGCAAAATTCTTTTCTGGGACTCCTATGCAAAAAGGCCTGGAATATAGATACTTTTTTTTTTCTCCTTTGGACAGGAATGTTCTTGTATGCCTTTCCACTAATCCAGGGTGATTTTGCAGATTCAAATTAATCTTCATGAGATTGTGGAACCTGCCTTCTGGCTAGGCAGCCATGGTTCTTCATTCGTTTGGAAATGGCCAGGTACAATTACCACAAGCTTCCTCACAGACTGGATCTACTTGTGCAGGATCAGGGGTGTTTGATACATCTCAACATTGGTTATCTTCAGCTGACTGGATAACCAGAGAGACAAAATTGCACTCACAAATATGAAGGCACCTAGGACACCAAGACTGTTGCACACTTTTTTATTCACAGTCCACAGGTTAAGCCTTTTCATTCAATTGCTGTTGGACTTCCTCAGAACAGTGAACATAACTAGTGCAACCTTTTTATACCCCTCCCTGTAAATCAGTTAAACAAAAGTAATTGGTAGGTTAAAATTCCCTTAAACACTGGTTAAAATTGCATAGTATTGCACCAACCCCACCTTTTTGTTAGACAATGCATGGTAAAATTCAGAATACTGTCTCATTCTGACAAAATACTAAATAGTATCAAACAATTGTTGACAACTTATCCAAGTAAATTAAATAAATTCTACGTACACTAGTGTTGTGTATGTTAACCTAAAATGTGTTTGCTTTTTAGTATGGCTGCAATATTGGCAGTCAGTGCCAGAAAAAAAGGAGGATCTTCAGCTGACTGCCTGGCTGATAGAATCTTAATTCCCTTTAGTCACCTGTTTACAGAGGATATGCAAGAGGTAGGTAATGGAATATTTGTGAGAGTTACTTTCTTATGGCCTTTCTTACTATTCCAGTTGGGGTCATTTTATCTGACATTTCAGCATGTCTGCCCATGCATCCTCTTCTTTCAATGCATTCCCCATATCAAAATGTTTTTGAACGGGGTCTTGAATAAGAGGCCTCCAAGAAAGCCAATGGCCCCTCATTGGGATCTTAATTTTGTGTTAGAAAATTTTGAACCAGATAATGTGGCTGACTTGCAGTTCTTAGCAAGGAAAGCTATTCTACTGCTTGTTCTGATCTTTGTAAGAAGTGTACACAAGTTGCAAGCTCTTATGGAAAGTCTCATTTTCTGCAGAGGCAGGATTTTTTTTAAGAGCTAGTCTTTCTTTTATGCTTAAAGTGATATCTGAGTTTACTTTAGGCTAAACTGCCCATCTCACTGTTGTCTTTCTTGAGCCTAAAAATGAAGTAGAAAGGGTACTATATACCTTGGGATGTCCACAGACACCTTTCTTGACAGAACTAAATCTTTCAGATCTTTAGACTGTTTCCAACTGGTTGTCTCAGGCTATTTTTTGTAATCACCACGAGTCTTTTCCAGGCAGGGTGAAAGCCTCCCTACCAGGGCCTTGGCTTTATGTATGGCCTTTTGGAAAGGGTTGGATTCTAGAGGTGTTGTAGAAGCATATTGGTCCTCTATTTGCAAGTTTTATTCCTTTTCTAGAGTTAGATCAGGCTTTGGATCATTTTTCAGGGTCTCCTGGATCCTTCCCCTTTCACCTCTGAAATGTAGTAAGTTAAACTACCCATATTTATTTATTTATTTTTTATTTGCAAGTTTTATTCCTTTTCTAGAGTTAGATCAGGCTTTGGATCATTTTTCAGGGTCTCCTGGATCCTTCCCCTTTCACCTCTGAAATGTAGTAAGTTAAACTACCCATATTTATTTATTTTTTTTATTTTACATTTGTTAACCAGGAAAGTCCAACTGGATGCATATCCATTTTCAGCGGAGGCCCGGGGAGAAAAGCTCCAAGTTATCCAAAGCATTTAATAGCAATATTAATAGAGATTTTGATTATATAGTAGCAACTAATTAAGTAGTTAACATGAAAGTAGCAGTAAATAATTGAAAGTTCTCAAAAACATTTAGTACCAATATAGTGAGAAATAATTGGGTATTTAACAAAGATATAGCAATAGATCTATTTACAAAATTATAGTAGCAATTTAGGGGGAGAAATGGAGGTTAAAATGATCTTAGGAAGTTAACACTGGGTTACAGTCAAAACGTTAGTTGAATGTCCATAGTTAAGACATCCTCAGAATAAGCGTTCGGAACAAACAAGAAAAAATGAATCCAGCGAGACCAGAACACAACTTGCTGCCATTCGTAACAATATTGCCAACAGCAATTTGTTGCCAACTGCAAATTACATAATTCCAACGCCACGATGTAAAAAACACAATTTAATATAACAAGGTTAAGCGCTTTCACTCGCATATAGCGAGCTTCATCAGAACAGTGATACAACAAATAAAATCCATTTAAATAGCCATGTTTGGCGCCAAATTTTCTTAAAGCTGTATACATATATCTAACCTGTCCACATATATATTCATTAATTTTATAATAAAAATACTTGAAAATACATGTTTATGTTTCAATAACAATAAATTACCAATATCATACACATTTAGTAGCTTAAAATAAATAGTTATTAAATAAATTCATTCAATCCTGGTGGTGTCATAGCATCAGTTAATTGCCTGAGGCTGTGTTTATAAGAAAGACAGAGAGAAAATTTAAAAAAAGAATTTATTCACATTTATATAGTATCAGGACTAAGGACACAAAATATGCACTTTACAAGCATATAATGAATCAGGGTGATGAACATAGTTTTAAATTTGGTATATTAGAAATTGTTACAATGAATCCCAGAGGTGGCAACATCAAATTTTTGGCTTATAGAGAATTTTGGTGGCAATTATTAACTGATGCTATGACACCACCAGAATTGAATGAATTTATTTCTGTCAAACCTATATTGGAGCTAGATAGTTAAAACATCCATTAATAGAGAATTTTATTCATTATTTTTAATAACTTTATTTTAAGCTACTAAATGTGTATGATATTGGTAATTTATTGTTATTTTAACATAAACATGTATTTTCAAGTATTTTTATTATAAAATTAATGAATATATATGTGGATAGGTTGGATATTATATGTATACAGCTTTAAGAAAATTTGGCGCCAAACATGGCTATTTAAATGGATTTTATTTGTTGTATTGCTGTTCTGATGAAGCTCGCTATATGCGAGTGAAAGCACCTAACCTTGTTGTATTAAACTGTGTTTTTTACATCGTGGTGTTGGAATTATGTAATTTGCAGTTGGCAACATAATTTGCAACATAAATTGCTGTTGGCAATATTGTTACGAGTGGCAGCGAGTTGCGTTCTGGTCTCGCTGGATCGTAGTCAAGACATGAAAATCTTTATGAAGCAGAGATTGAATAGTCAGGAATTTAGTAGAGGTATAACTGAAGGATACCCTTATACAGTTGGTAAGGAAAGAAAGCCAAGAGAAGTTTGTGGGATAATAATTATTTAGTCGGGGTTTAGACATGGACATAGCCATTGTGAAAGCATGCGTGTTTTTAGAGCTTTTTTGAATTGAGGCAGTGAGCTATTGGGAGTTATTTCTGGTGGAAGGGAGTTCCATTTTTTCCAGTAAAGTTGGAGAACAAGGAATCTACAGCGGTGGTGTTTGCTTTTATAGTTTGAACTAGCATTCTGCTGGTGAGCGGAGGGATGTTAGGTTATTATAAGGGGTGATAATGTTAGTTAGAACTTGAGTACTGTTTGGTTGGTGTGGGATTTTGAGTAACTATGAGTTGGTTGTAGTTTATTTGATTGGGTAGTTCTAGCCAACATAGTTTGTGAAGATTGTTACAATGGTGGGTTCTGTATGTGGAGCCTGTGGCAAATCTAGCTATATTGTTATAGCAGCTGGTCATCTTGTTGAGGTTTGATTTAGATTAGTGAGGATGGGTGAGGCATAGAGAAGCGATGACAGATGTGTGCGAGCTATGATGGTTCTGGTGGTTGGGGTTAGATATTTCTTAATCCTGTACATGGATCCTATTTTTTTATTTACTGTTTTGATGGTTTTGTTTATGTGGGTGTTTGTTGTCCATGATTATACCTAGTAGTTTGGTGTTTGGTTCAGGAGAAAGTGTGGTTCCATTGTTTGAAGAGACTGTAAATATTGGTGGTGTTAGCTTTTGGGTGGGGGGTGAACAGTAGTAGTTTGGTTTAATTTGGGTTCAGGAGGAGTAGACGAGTATTAAGCCAGTTTTCTACTTTGTTAAAGGTAGACTGGGTTGGGGATTGTAATTCTGCTGGAGTAGAGGCAGTGCAGATTAGTGTGGAATTGTCTGCGTACTGTATGGAAGTTGCCTGTGGTATGGTTTTGGGTAGTTCATTGATGAAAATAGAGAAAAGAAGTGGACCTAGAATGGAGCCTTGGGGAACGCCAAGGGTGACTGGTAGAAGGGGGATAGATTATATTTCCACAAGACAGCTTGTTGACAATTTAGGTACGAGTGGAACAAGTTGGATACTGATTTGTCTATTGAGAGTGAGTTTTGAGAGTCTAAGAGTAACCTGTGGTTTACCATGTCGAATGCTTTAGATAGATCGAGGAAGAGGGCAGAGGAGAGCAGATTTTGATTACGATTGTGGTTGATTGTGTGAGAGAAGGGCAGTGGTAGTACTATGGGCTTGTCTGAAACCATGCTGGGATGATGCTAGGAGTGAGTTGTGGGTGAGGTGGGCTAATAGTTGCTTCTGTATGCATTTCTTCATTATTTTGGCTAGGGGAGATAGAATAGCGATGGGTCTGTAGTTAGAAAGTTCTGTGGAGTTCCCTCCTTTATGAAGTGGAATAATGTGTGAGATTTTCCAGATGGAGGGGATGTAGGATTCTTGAATTGTATGGTTGATTAGGATGGAAATAGGATAAGCTATTACTTTAGCTGCCTTTTATAGGAATTCAGTGGGGAGTAGGTCAGTTGCAAGGGTAGTAGGTTTTAGTTTTTCAAGTAAAGATTTGATATAGTCTGGGGATAGGCTCGAATTTTAGGGGTGCCGAGTTCACATGAGTAGAAGAGGTTGTATAAGAAGAGGAGGGTGATAGATTGTTGGCTAAAGATTTGACAGTTTCAGTGAAAAACATGTTAAAGGCATTTGCTACTGATTCAGGGGGAAGTAGTGAGGTTGATGAGGGGGTAGGGGTAGTTGATTTCCCTGGGTGGAGTAGCTTATTTAGACCTGACCAGAATTTTTGAGGCTGTGTTTGGTGTTTTTGCTGTAAATTGAAATATTAGTCTTGCTTATCTAACATAATAGATTTTTTAGTTTCATTTCTTATCTGTTTGTATATTATGTGGTCAAGTGGGGATTTGGTGGCTCTCCATGAGTTCCATGCTCTATTTCTAGATGCAAGTTTTTGTTTAGTAGTGATGGTTAGCCATGGTTTTTGTTCTGAATCTACGTGCGGGAGCGTACCTGTCTAAGATGGCTAGGAAGGTGGTGTTGAATTCTGAGACTGCTTGGTCATGGGGTAGTGTCTTAAGTTTGGCCATCTACATAGGCTTAGATCATTTAGGAAATTATTTAGGTTAAAGTTATTTGTGTTTCTGTGGGTTATAAAGGTGGTTTGGTGGGGTATGTCTTCTTTTTTTCCAATTATGTAGGTTAGAAGGTGATCACTCATATCTTCAGGTAGGGTTCCTGTTTTGTACAACTGAGGGTTATTATTTATTAAGATCCAGCCTATAACGCTTTCCTTCATGTTGGATTTGCAGATTCTGGTAGGGGTAGTAATGGTTTGGGAGAAACCATGTAAGTTAATGTGTGTGGTTGGGAACTGTGCTGAAGAGGTTTTCCACTCGATATTAAAGTCTCCTAGTATGACTGTTTCTTGGGGGTGGGAGGAAGATAACCATTGGAGTGTGCTTTCTAAGGGGTTTATGTTGTTGCCTGGAGGAATATAACTACAAACTATGTTTATAGCTTTGTTTTTGTTGAGTTGAATTCTTGAGACTATTATTTCGGTGTTGGTTGCTGTTAGTTTGGGGGGGATGTTTAAAGTAGTTAGTTTGGGGGGATGTTTAAAGTAGTTAGTTCTAGAGAGGATTTATATAGGATGGCTACTCCACCTCCTTTTTTAACTTTATGGTCAAGTCTAACTATATTGTAGTGTGGGGGGTAAGATTTCCTTATCAGGGATAGTGGGTTTAAGCCAGGTTTCTGTAAGGCAGAAAACATCAGGCGAGTGTATGTCTATGAGTGCATGCAGGTGATGAAGTTTGTTGTTTATACTTCTGATATTTAGGTGACAGACTAGGAGTGATTTGGGGGCATTAAGTGAGTTTCTTATGTTAGTAGGGGTTTTATCAATGGGGTTACTGGTAGTTGGTGACTTTGGGCCCGGGTTTGGATGGATGTCGCCATCGGCTATGAGATTATGTAAACTTTGTATGAGTTTGGTGAATTTCAGTAGGAGATGGTAATTCTTTGTTTTTGGGTGCAAGTAAGATGATTGTAGTGATTGGAGAGGTTTTGGAGCTGAGCTAAAGTGGGAGTGGAGGAGTTTGTGTCAGGATGTAGATAGTTGTGCTTGATGTGGAAAGTTGATAATTAGGCAGGTATTGGAAGTCATAGGCAGTAAGGAGAATTAAGTATAATAAGTAGGGATGTGAGGTAGTACAGTGGATTTGTTTTTTTTGAAGAGGGAGTTCTTGGATACATGGTGGCTATGATAGCAGGAAAGGCTAGGAGATATAAGGGAGTGTTGATGGTGGATGAGGTGGTACGTTGGAGATTTGGTAATAAGGGAGTGGGTGTATGGAAGATGGTTTGTGATTGGTTGAGATTCTTGGGAAGGTGTGGCCAATTAATGAGGGGAGTGGTTAGGGTAGGATAAGTGTAGGAGTAGTGGGGGCGTGTGGGAATTGGGGGCAGGGTAGGGGAGCGGAGTGAGCCCGGAGGGCGAACGGAGTGGGAAGAGCAAAAGAAGACGAGTGTCAGGTAAAACAATCAGTGGAGTGCTGATTGTTAAAGTGAATTTTCCAAGGAGATAGTAGTTTGAACAGTTGTTTGAAGATGTTAAGAAGGAGGTAATGCTTAATATAGTTAAGAATATAGAAGTGTGGAGTAGGTTAGGGGCTATCGGAGGGTAAAGTAGGGAGTTTAGTGGTTGATTGAGTGAGAAATAGCACAAAGTAGAAATTATTTCAGAGGGAGAAGACCTGGGAGAGGGGAGCCCCCTAGTGGCTACAGCAGGTACTGCAGCCGAGGCTACTCACAGGGCTTGCAGCTCTAAAAGTAAAGGCAGGTTATTGGGGAGGGGAATAAGATTATTTTAGGCTGTTGGTTGAGAGGGGGAAAGGTTTGGCTGCTGGCTATCCTGTCTTTGGGTTTTACAGGTTGCACTACGTGGTAAGAAAACAAATGTGGCTTTAAGTTCCAGGCAGTATAAAATGTACTTTCTTGTGTCTTTCCAGGGGAAAGACTCCCAAAAGAGGTTTGGTAATGTTCCTTGGATGTGGGGTGGAGGCACCAGTCCTAAACAGGGTGTGAGATCCAAGACCTAGTACAGGTCAGTTGGTAGAAGAGCTGAGAACAGAGGGGAGAAAGAGAAGGAGATACTATAAGTAATAAGGCAAAAGACACATTAAAAGTACTACAAAGGAACAATGCATACAATAATCGCATTTACTAGGAATGCAGTAGAAATTCAACTAATGTGCTAATTAGGTTAGTGCAGCCATGACCGGTAAAAACAGTTTCAAGTGTTATTGTGCAACAGTTAGCTCAGGTATTCTTATCTATATGCTTACTGACCATTTGAAACTATGCAAATTGAATAGCACAAAACGACCAGTAGTCAACATCCATTTAAACTGTATCACTAGATGTACAAACAATTAAGCAGAGGAGATAAAAATATGCAACCACAGGTCTAATATACACCTAGCAACATCTCTGTATATTTACTGATATAATGAAATAGCACCATTCATTAGCTTGAATTGCGAGAATTTTTGGCTTGCTCCAGACAGACCTGAGCATTGAGGGAGGGACACTTGCTGTTTACCCAAAGTTGATTAGACTAGCTCCAATATACACATGAGCGCTAGACAAAAAGTCAGCGTTCTTGTTGAGGGATTAAATGTAGTTATTATGCTCCCCTTATCATGCTATGATTGAGGACCATTTCACTGAGCATATCTCTAACGTCTGAACGAGTTACACAACTTAATAGAGTGTTTAGCAACAGCAATAACACAAACTGGGAACGCACAGAGGGCCAGCAGCCAGGGTAGGGGGAGTAAAGATGGCGCAACTAGAACAGGTACAAACCGGAAGAGAGCTAAAACACCAATCCTATAAGATCGGTTACAGAAGGAATAAGGGGCGGTGATTCCATGAGGAAGGGAATAGATAGGTAGGTAGTTAGGGTATGGACAGATAGGTGTTTAGTCTGAGCATGAGGATTTAGGTGAAACTGTGGTTGAGTTGTAGCAGGGTGGTTCAGGAAACAGTTTAGAAGCCACAGAGAAGATGAGAATAAAACAATCAGTGGAGTGCTGATTGTTAAAGTGAAATTTCCAAGGAGATAGTAGTTTGAACAGTTGTTTGAAGATGTTAAGAAGGAGGTAATGCTTAATATAGTTAAGAGTATAGAAGTGTGGAGTAGGTTAGGGGCTATCGAGGGGTAAAGGGGAGTTTAGTGGTTGATTGAGTGAGAAATAGCACAAAGTAGAAATTATTTCAGAGGAGAAGACCTGGGAGAGGGGAGCCCCTAGTGGCTACAGCAGGTACTGCAGCCGAGGCTACTCACAGGGCTTGCAGCTCTAAAAGTAAAGGCAGGTTATTGGGGAGGGGAATAAGATTATTTTAGGCTGTTGGTTGAGAGGGGGAAAGGTTTGGCTGCTGGCTATCCTGTCTTTGGGTTTTACAGGTTGCACTACGTGGTAAGAAAACAAATGTGGCTTTAAGTTCCAGGCAGTATAAAATGTACTTTCTTGTGTCTTTCCAGGGGAAAGACTCCCAAAAGAGGTTTGGTAATGTTCCTTGGATGTGGGGTACCCCTCCCAACTGTATCTCATGTTCACTAGGGGTGATATCCTACAGGGTCATTTACTGGGTGATGCAGGTTATGCAATGGAACCGTGGCTGGTAACGCCCATCAGAAATGCACACTGATGTGCTGAAGAATGCCATAATGAGGCACATGCTCAAACCAGACATCTCATAGAGGATGTGTTTGGGGTGTTGCTCCACTGCCTAGATACATCTAGGGGGAGCCCTGCAGTACAATCCATGTACATGTACTGAAATCTTCACCATGTGTGTTGTGTATTTTACATGAGCATGTGGGACACTGCTATTACCATCTTCCTCTCATCAGACTCTGCTGATGTCATCAGCTGTAGCTGATTTGCAGATATGCAGTATTCTCATCAGGGCAGGGTCAGCAACTGGCCTGTAGGCCAGGCACAAGTCACCTCATCCTATATGATACAGATTACAGTGACAGGGCTTTCAGTCTATCCACATACATCATGGCATGGTTTGTAGGCCCTGTATTTTCTTGGTGAGAAATCTCTGTGGTCTGTCCAGCTGCTGCAAGTATGTGGTGAGCTTCATGCAAAAGAGCATTATACTCTATTAGCGTTCTGATGAGGTTCAAGTACAGTGCTGTTGTATCATCCTCAGATCTGTATACAATGGCCTGACTTGGGGAAAGGCTATGTTATACACCCTATACTACCATGGACACTTGATGGTTGAAGTTCTGATTGTTATATACATGTGCACCCAGGTCTTGCATCACTGGGTTTCAGCATATAGCAAGTGTTGTCAGTGCTCTAATTAGTGGGGATTTCCACTTTGCAGAAGGCAAAACTGACACATTTTTGCATTTATTTGTAGAGTGTATGGCTTTGGCTCAAATCATTTGTCTGTGTTAGCCCTCCTCCTGTAGTATGCTAACATCATTGGTGGACTTTGATTGCACCTAGTATGCAGCAATCAGCAAACTTGGCAAGCAAAAGGCTGTATACTTTAGCCTGGATGAAATGGATTCCAAGCAGTAAAGGGCTAAGCACAGATCCTTTGGTATACCAGTGTTGACACCTCTACTGGAAGATGTTGATTCACCAACATTCACAGTATGTGTTCTGTTAGTGAGCCAGTTAGTCAACCATCTAGTGAGGTAAGGGTTAATACCCAGGTGGGAGAGTTTTTCAATGATACTTGAGTGGGGGATTGTGTGTCAACCCTAGGCTAGATCAAGATAGGCAGTATGCACTGCACTTTTTATTACCTTCATCCAGGCCTATCACACATTGTCAATGGGCTGTGACAACATCACAGATTAACTATAGCATGACTCTGAATGTATACCTGCCTGACACAGTTGGGTGCATACTTCAACAGACCCTCCAGATGGAATATATTCCTGAAGAAGGGTATACATCAACATGCATCTGAGTTGGGGTAAGGATAGCACCTGATGCATTGATGTATAGACACATGCTGATCATCATGTGTGAGGTAGACTAACATGTAATCCTGTCCCTTTTCTAAAGGGACACTAGTAATATGTTACATCCATGTCCCCCCTTTTCCCTAGCTCCATGGTTCCATTTTTATAGTGTAGATGTTAATGGATTGCAACCGAATGATTAGTGGTATGGAGAAGGAAAACACAGCAACAATTCAGATTCCCTTCCCTCCAATGGGTATGTCAGCCAGGTTAGATTTAGAAAGTGTAGAAATAAATGTATCACGGTTTTAAATGTATGCAAGCAACACTCATTTCATCCAACCTCCCCTTCATTTCATGATAACTGTATATTATTGCCATTTAATGTTCTCATACATTTTAAGGACAATTATACAGAATGCCTTACAGACTGCATGTCTCAAAATTATTGGTCAGATAAGACGAGCATGAGCAAGAAACACTGAGATAAGACGGAACATAAGGCACCCTTACTGTGTTTTGATGGAGTGAGAATTCAGACCTGTGTGAAAATATTTCATATGTACCAACATAAATTTTTATAGTGTTAATTTAGATTTCGGTTTTCCTTTCTCACAATTTTCCATGATTTTATATTTTTTAATGCCAGTGTTTGCGTGATGCGTAGCTTAATGCAAATGGGCAACGGAGGAACACAGTGTTGTATTTATCTGTGCTTATCTCATTTGTGTGATAGCAGTGTGCAGACCTAAACTAGTGGACCACAGGAATGAGACAGAGCACACGCAGACAGGGCATAGACATTCTAAATGTTGAAAAGGATTCATTGTTGCAGTTTTTGCTTTTCATCATGCAGCATTGCTAAGTGACATTGCACAACAGTTAGCAAGCTTCCCCAACACCTGCAACCATCGAACACTTGCAGACGGTCAACAGTTTCAAAATGGATAAATTCTATTCATTCTGTTAAGGACCATGCAAATACACTAAGCAACATTGTGTGGCGGTTGACATACAGATGTTAAGAATGAATCGGGAATTGAGTGTAGAGCTGTAATACAGATGGTCCTGTGGTACTAAAATATCCAAGTGTTATTTCAACATTCCTTTGGCAACAGCTGTAACTTTGCGAACATTTTTACTGTTGTTCTGTTTCACTTTAAGTATTCCTTATAACCATTTATATATAATTATAAATAGTGGAGCTGATATGAATTGTATGTATGAGGGATAAGACACCCTTTCTGTGTTTTGAAGGTTCAGATGTATGACTGAGGGTATATTATCCACTCTGTTTCTGTAAGTATTATTCTGCTATCTGGACTTGGATGGCCTTTACGCTTAAATAAGGCACATACATGAATGTATAGACAGACCTTGTCAGGTCACACACATGGTTAACACCTCAACCTGTCATCTGTATTTTTAGGTTCATAGGTAGGCACTAGGCTATTGGCCCTAGGGCCTATATAAGCCTAGCCAAAAAGGTACCCTGGCTTTTGCTACCCAAGAAAATTATTTTCCTGTGCCCTGTCAAGCAGAGCCACAGAAGTGATGAATTTCTGCCATTCAATCATCAAGATTTTTCTTTGAGTGCTAGTAAGGAGCTTTGTTTGATATAGATAGGTAGTTTGTTCCAGAGTACGGGAAGTCTCTGGGACAGAAATCTAGCCCTCTCGCATGTTCTGTTTATTGTGGTGACAAGGTTTAGGTGCTTAGAGTGTGTAGCTCGGATGGATTGGGATTTCTTTAAGTGGAGCATGTCCAACAGCTCTGGGTTTGACATAGCTTTGTATGTTGGGAAGAGATCACCTACTCAGAGGAAGAGATCACCTCTGAGTAGGTGATATGCGACGGAGTAAAGCTGGAGTTTTTTGAGACTGTCTGTATAGGGCATCTGTATAAGGCTGTTAATCCTCTTTGTGAAGTATTTCCGCAGCCTTTCCAGTTGTAGATGTCTTATGAGGTACATACCAAATGGGGTGCTGTATTCTATATAATGGGTCTGAGTGACGAGTAGAGGGGAACAATGACCTCTTTTTTTTTTTTTTTTCCCTTCTCTTTCCTTGATGAGAATCCTTTTGTGATGAGGTGTGCTGAGTAGAAGAATTTTGAGTACTGTGGCGATGTGATTATCAAAGGAGAGACTACTGCCTGCTTGTGTCCCAAGGTCTTTTATCACACTTTCAGTGTTAAGTAGACTACTGCCTATGTGGTAGTTCATGGGTACAGAGCTTTTAGAAAAAGGGGTGACAGTGTACTTTTTGGCATTGAGCTTGAGGCCATGGCTTTGACACCAGGCATCTGTCTCAGTGAGGCCCTTTTGTAGGATATCCACATTGTTAGGAGTTTCGATTATGGCTCTTAGTTGGCAGTCATCTGTGGACTTCATTAGCCAAAGACCTTCTGTGTTAGCCTGTACTTCAGAGAAGTAGATGCCAAACAGGAGAGAACCCAGGACTGAACCTTGTGGTACTCCACTTGTCACTGGTCTGAAGTCGGATTTGGAGTCTGCTACTTTCACAGTGTGGGTTCTGTCAGTGAGCCTGTTGGCAACCCATCTTGTGACATAGGGATTTATACCTAGTTTAGTGAGTTTATAATTCCAGAGTGGGGGGGGGGGTGTCAGAAGCCTTGGCGAGTTCTAGATAGGCTGTGTGAACCACCTTACCTTATCTACGGCTTTGGTGACTGCTTCAAAGAAGTCTATCAGGTTTAGGAGACATGATCTGCCTTTTACAAATCTGAACTGGGTGGGGTCCAGAGTTTGGAGATTACCAATGTCATTGTTTATAAGTTCCATGATGATACATTCTATAGCCTTGCAGACCAGGCTCGTCAGGCTAATGGGGGCAGTAGTTCCCAAGGTCCGTGGTCGTTCCCCATTTGTGGAGTGCAAATGAGTCATGACTGTCCTTCTGTGGCAAAGATGGAAATCACCACTGTGGAAGAAAATGTTTTGTCCCTTATGCATGGGTTTGAATCCCACGCTGTAAGAATCAATTTTACAGTGTATAAAGCCAAACAAACATATGCCTGGTTATGAAATTTCTGCCCCTAGTCTCACCTGTCAGTTACAGCAGCAGCAGATACCTCAAACTGATGTCAGTTTAACCTTCCAATTTCAAAAATTGCTTTCCTGTATGTTTGGCACTGTTGCTCTCTGATTAACATCACAAATAGTTTGTGCACTACCAGTAAACCCTAAAACAGGAATTTGCAGGAAATCATTATTTGCTATTGAACTGCATTGGGATTAGACATGTCTGGTACAAGAGGGGAAGGCACCCAATTTAGGGTGCAGAGATGGGGTGTTCAGGAGCCCAGAATATATATTGGATTCCTGGTAAAGTGCCACAGCCAAAGGCTTCTTCAGGGGTACAATTGTGGCTCCCAGTACAAGTCTGAAGCTTGGAGTAGTCTGGCCAAAGCTGTATCCAGTGTGACTGGCATCCCCTGCACTGAAGAACAGTGTAGACACCACTTCACCAACCTAAAAAGGCACAAGATGGATACACTAAACCAGTGGTTGCATGAGTTTTGAACTAGCAACATCCCACAGTTGTGTAAGTATATTAATAAAGAGAATTTATATACATCAAAAGCTAAATATAGGCAAGTCTGGTGTGCATAATGCTCTTATGTTCCTTTCACAGCTAATTTAGAAATAGCTGGGAATAGACAGGCCCATTCTAATCCTCTAGAAAGACTGAGGGAAGCAAGTGGTATGTATGAAGCACAAGAGAAGCTTTATTGTAGCTTTAAAATTTAAAGAAAAATGTTTTTGTTTTCTGTATGGTAGTTGCAAAGTAAGCACACATATCCTAATTGTAAAAGTAAGTATGCATGCATCAGTCTGCAACACAAACCAATTTTAGGAGTCAAGTGTAAGACTGTAGTCAGAAGTTGTGGTGTCAAATAACAAGAATAACAACTATACAATATTGCAGGTCTTTAATAATATTATGTAAATTATACACAGTAGGATTATAGGAGGTTACTAGGCTAATGTCCCTGGGATCCTTACAAGTCTAGTCAAGAGTTTATCCCCAAAAAGAAATCTCAGTCAGCACCCGTTGCCCCTGTCAGTGAGGGACACAGGTGGAACATTGGTACAAATTTGTGGTTTCCCATCCACTTATCAGGGTTGGGCTCGAAGAGGGTCAGGCAAGGTACTCTGATGTGTATGGGAAGTCATTTCCAGAGAAGGGGCAGCCTCTGGGAGACACAAACCTGTCTCTCCAGCAGGTTTTGTTGATGTTGCATATTAGATTCTGGCATTTAGAGTGGTTAATGTGTGAGGAGTTAGACTTGGGGATATGGAGCATGTCTAGTAGGGCAGGGTCCAAGATTGCCTTTATAGGTGAGACACAGATCACGTGAGCAATCTGTACAATACCAAGTAGAGTGGTAGTGATTTGAGCTTATCCATATAGGACAGGTGTTGGAGGCCATGGATTCTTTTTGTGAGGTATTTCTGTGGCCTTTCCAATTGATGCAGATGTTTGGAGAGGTACATGCCAAATGGAGCATTATACTCTATTATTGGTCTGATGAGAGAAGAGTATAGACGGGTAATAATCTCCTTTTTTTTTCTAGATGCAATCCCTTTACTTATGAGATGAACCACGTAAAAGGCTTTTCTGACCACAGCCGCTACATGATATTCGAATGTGAGATTATCCATCTGAGTCCCCAGGTCTCACCACAGGTTGTGTGTTTAGGGGGTTGCCGTTGATGTGGTAATCAGTAGGGGCTGTGTTTCTGCTGAATGGTATGATACATTTATTTGCGTTCAGTTCAAGGCCATGACATTGGTACCAGTCATTAGTTGCTGTAAGACCCTCTTGCAGTATGTTAACATCATCTGGGGAATCTGAGACAAGCACCCAACTTACAGTCATCTGCAAACTTGGTCAGAGAGAGGCCTTTTGTCTTTGCCTGGACCTCTGAGAAGTAGATGCCAAACAGGGTTCCCAGGACAGATCCCTGGGGAACACCACTAGTGACAGGACTGCTATCAGAGGCAGAGGTGCCTGTTTTGACCTTGAGGGTCCTATTGATGAGCCAGTTCACCACCCACTTGATGAGATAGGGATTTACTTCAGGTAGTGTTGGCTTTTTGATGATGCTCGATGATGCTCGAGTGGGGGATTGTATCAGTCTCAAATAAGTCAGCCAGGTCCATCAGGCAAGATCTGCCCTTGATGAATCAGAACTGGGTGGGGTCAGGTGTGAGGAGATTGCCTATGTCCTTGTTTATAAGATCCATAATAATATGCTGCATGGCTTTACAGATGAGACTTGTCAAGTTAATGAGGCAATAGTTTCCAGGGTCAGTAGTGGCACCACCTTTGTGCAAGGGGATGACAATGGCAGTTCTCCACTCTTCTGGAATGAAGCCTGTACTTAGGCTGTGGTTGAATAAGGTGCTCAATGGTGAAGCCAGTTGTTGCTGGAGATGGTGCAGAATACAGCCTGGGATACTATCAGGTCCCATTGAAGCTGTGTTTTTTGCTTTGAATAGGGCCTTTAATACTTGATATATGTAAATGTGAGATGCAGGACAAGTATCAAGGATGTCAAAAGGGCCTTTGGGGGGGCAGGGGGATGAAGTTTGCACTGAACCTAAGTCAACAGGATCAGTGTAAGTGATACTGTTAAGTACTAATTTGGAACAAGCCTGGGGTTTGTCATGGAGGTTCCTGACATAACTGAAGAAGGCTTTGTGATCTCCCTTTGTTTCAGAGGCTAGTTTCGATTCATAATACTAGTGATCTAATTTGCTTAAGGCTAAGGTTGGAGTTTTTCCAATCTGGAATTTGTTCCTTTTTACCCTTGAACAACAGATGTTATGTGATCCTATCTCGCCTACATTCTGACTGATGGGTTCGGAGCCGATCCTCTGCTCCGACTCGGCACGCTTATGCCAAAGAGCGAAGTCTCTTATTGGCTGAGCTTACTATATCCCAGGATGCACCACTACCAGTCCCCCAGATCTCGTTTGCCGCTAACAAGCGAAGACGTGGTCTCGAGCTTGGCTGAGCTAAGTAGTGTTTTTTCACTTACTTTCCTGTCAGGGATTTCCTTAAAATTCAACAAAAAGCTGTTTTAACAGCTATCTTGTGTTTCTTGTTGTATGAGTGAAGATTTTTCTTGGTAAAATACTTGTGTGTGACTGCGTATTGTCTGACTAGAGGTTCCATTGAGTTGAAGGGCCTTCCCCTGTCAGTCTGTTGTCGGGCTAGTCCCGTATTATTTTTAGGGGTCTTGGATCCTTTAGTTTTATTTTTTGTCTATTTGTGACAAAAAAAAAAAGAGAGAGAGATAGAAAATTTTTTGTGATAATCAGTGTGTTTTGTGTTTTTGGCTACTTTACTAATTTGATTGCCATAATGTCACAGGCTCCTAGGCCTTCAGGGTTTAAAAAGTGCACTAAGCGCAGTTTCAAAATGTCAATAACTGATGATCATTCTCTCTGTGTGTACTGTTTGGGCGCTAAACATTTGCAGGAGTCCTGTAGCGTGTGCCACGCGTTTTCCTTGAGGGTCCTCCAAGAGAGGAAAAATAAACTTATTTTAAAAGGCCTTATTAAACCCTCATTTGAAGAGGCATTAGCTTCCTCTCCTTCTCCTGCTAAAAAGAAAAGGGCGTCGGCTCCGAACAGTCCGTCGGAACAGACCGCCAAAAAACATAGGCAGGCTTCTCCTTCGGCACCACGGACTTCGGAGTCGAGGGCGGAACGGTCTGCCTCGATGCCTCCAGCCTCGACTCCTCTGGGTTCGGAGCCGACGTCTGGGGCATCAAGAGGCGGGTCATCTTCATCGGCTCCACTGATCTCGGAGCCGATGAAGGTTGTCCGCTCAGACACTTCCTCCTCGGCGCCGAAGCCCTCTTCGGCACCGATGGAAATTGGTTTGGACATTCCTTCGGCACCGATAATTGTCGAGTCGATTCGGAGCCGGTCCCCTAGTCCCTTGGAGCCGTTGGAGAGGCCTACTCGGACCCATTCGGTCTCTTCCAAGTCATTAAGGATGTCAGATTCGGACATAGACAGGGTGCTGCAAAGACTTTTCCAGTCCCCAGTCTTTCAGAAATTTGTTTCGGCTCCGACCCAATTGGCTTCGGAGCCGATAGCCCACTCCATTGCCATTCCTCCTCCGACCGCTTGGCTCCGTGGAGCAGGTGCTGATGGAGCCAGTGGAGATCCTAGGGTCGGCTCCGACCCTTACTCCAACCCCGGCCTTCGGGTCCGAGTTTAGCACACAGACTTCTTCGGCCGGACCCGGGGGTGACGTTTCAGGACCAATGTTGTCGGTTCCAAGCCTCCCTCTCAGTGCTTCGGCCGCGGGACTTCCGTCTGCTATCATGGCTCGGAGACTGGACCCTCCCAGGATTCTGGGGGTCCGGCCTTCAGAGCTATGAGGAGTGCATTGGCCAAGTCTTCTTCGGCCATCTCTACGGCTTGACCGGCACCTTCCCTGGGCATGGAGACTGGGTCTTTGGCAGTTCCCTGTCTCTAGGCAGCGGAGCCCGGGCCTGAGGTTACCCCACTGGGGTTCCCTCCTCCTGAGGGTCTTTCGAGTTGTCTTCGGAGGAGCCCCGAGGAAGAGATCATGCAAGAGGAAGCACGTGGACTCCCCGATGAGTCTCTTACATCAGACACTGTTCTTGATGATGCGGCAGGGTCCCCAAAGTCGTCCTCGGATGATGGCTCATTTGCAGACATTCTAGAGATCCTCAAGCAACGAGGCGGCTGGAATTCCAAACCCTCCGCTGACGAGTCGGTGTTCCTCAAGGCCTTCGGCTCAGCCCTCTGCCTCCTGGGTGTCTCCGCCCTTGATGAGCTCCTGGATTTGGTTTGTCGGAGGGCGTGGGAACATCCAGATACTGTGGAACCAGTGCCTTCTCGCCCTAACAAATTTTTGTCTGCCCCACCCGAGAAGGAGTTCTTAAAGGCGTGGCTGTAGATGCCATGGTGGTGGCATCTGCTACCCAGCAGGATGTGGCAGAGGCTTCAGCGTCCGTCCATCCTCCTAAAAAGGAGTCTAGGAGCATGGACCGCACGGGAAGCGCACCCTGACTTCAGTGGCCTTTACTCTGAGGTCCCTGAATTATTTGGCACATTTCACCAGACTACAGAGGGATCTGGTCAAGGAGCTCTCAGACTCCCTCTCAGGTAACCTACCTGAGCAGCTAGCCCAGTCGGTTAGCTCTCAGTTGGCTATCCTTAACTCAATTTCTAACTCGTCCATGAGGCTCATTTCATATGCGGCCGAGGCGGGCAGAGCGGCAGGCACAGGCGTGGCTCTCACGGAGACAAGCCTGGCTCCGTTGTGTCATTTCGGAGGCCTTCAAGTCTTCCTTTGCCGACGCTCCCTTTGATGGGTCCTCTTTGTTTGGACCCAAGGTAAAGACACTCTTACCCGCTGTGAGCAGGAGGGAAAGACTTTATCTGCCGTAGGAGCACGTTATTCCACTCCCTTTCGGCCTTATCCCAAGGCTAAAAGAGGAGGGAAGATGTGGTTCCACAAATCACAGAAATTCTTTCCCCAACAGCAGGAAGATTCCCTTCCAGAGGCAGAGGACGGGAAATTTTTCTGGGTGACGCCGTCCCAGAGGCGGCAGAGGCCCCCGCAACACTGGAGACCGCGAGTCCTTTCGTGGCTCTTCAGCCTCCCACACTTCATGAGGGATTGCCCGGCTGTGCTGCTCGAGCCAGTCGGGTGCCGTTTGCCAAGCACCTAAAAGCCTGGGAGTCTATTACTCAGGACAGATGGGTGCTTGGATTATTGCCGGAGGTTACACCATTCACTACACACGCTCACCCCCACCGATCCAAAAAATCCCGGACCCACCACCCAGTCAAAGGGAAATTGCAGCGCTAGAGGCTTCAAAGCTGCAAGAAAAAGGAGTCATCCAACCGTCCCCACAGACCAGATCGGATCCGGAAATTACTCAAGGTTCTTTTAGTGCCAAAAGACAGGGGACCTGAGACCCATTTTGGATCTCAGCAAACTAAACCAGTCCGTCATGAAGTCCAAATTCGAATGGTCACTTTACAATCCATTCTCCCATTGTTGGAGAAAGAGGTTTGGATGTGCTCCATAGATCTCAAGGACGCCTATTATCACATACCGATACATCAGGCCCAGGAGGTATCTGCGCTTCAGCCTGGGAGACAGTCATTTCCAATTTTGTGCACTGCCCTTTGGTCTCACCACAGCCCCAGGGTGTTCACCAAGTGTTTGGCAGTAGTGACTGCTCACCTGAGGAGTCTCGGATTCCAAGTGTTTCCCTATCTGGACGACTGGCTCCTGACTGCCACCACCAGGCATCTACTACTAGAGAACCTACAAGCCACCATCTCCATGGGTGCTTCCCTGGGAATTACATTCAACTGGTCAAAGTCTGTCTTGCTGCCTTCTCAGCGCATAAGATTCATAGGAGCAGAGATAGACTCAAAATTAATGCGAATCTTCCTTCCTACCGAAAGGATACAGACATTACAAGATCAAGTCCGAGCCCTGCTTCTAAGATCCAAAGCCCCAGCCAGGATGGTCCTGCAACTTTTAGGTTCAATGTCTGCCACGGTTCTCCTAGTTCCTCTGGCAAGATTGCACATGAGGATTCTTCAGTGGCTGTTATCGACACAATGGTCTTTTCAGGATCTCCCCCTCAATCATCACATACTGATTACAGAAACGTGCAAACGGGACCTCCGCTGGTGGCTTCTGCCATCCAATCTGGATCAGGGAAGACCTTTTGTTATACCCCCTCTGGTGGCCACCTTGACAACGGATGCCTCCCAGACGAGGTGGGGGGGGGCATTGTCTGGGCAGGTCAGTTCAGGGTTCTTGGCTTCCAAACGAAACATTTCTCCATATCAATGTGTTGGAAATGAGGGCTGTAATTCTGTCCCTGCAAGCCCTTCACAAGTTTCTCCCTCAAGGCATTATCGTCATCCACACAGACAACATGTCAGTGGTCTGGTATCTAAACAAACAAGGAGGAACCAGATCTTACCCCCTTTGCAGAGAGGCCTGAGGGTGTGGGAATGGGCAGTGGCTACCAAACGCTTCCTGGTAGCGACCCACATTCCAGGAAAATCCAATGTATTGGCAGACAGACTGAGCAGGACTATTCTCTCTCCTCACGAGTGGTCTCTGAACGAAACAGTAGCAGCTCAGATTTTCAAAGATGGGGATTCCGTGCTGCGACCTGTTTGCAACACCACAAAACACGAAGTGCAAAGGTTCTTTTCCTTGACCCCGTCCAAGGGGAGGCAGCTACGGATGCTCTAGTCCAACCTTGGCCAACAGGACTGCTTTATGCTTTCCTCCGATTCCACTCCTCCCCAAAGTCATCCAGAAAGCTTCCCAATTGGGGTCCACAATGATTCTAATTGCTCCAGACTGGCCTCGTCAGGTATGGTTCCCTACCTACAGAAATATACTCTGGATGGTCCTTGGTTCTTGGATCTAACTCCGGACCTTCTGGTTCATCAGTCGGGACAACAGCACCAGTCCCTTCACACTTTGAAATTAACAGCTTGGCTCCTCCACTTCCGACTTTAGTCAGAAATCACACCTTGGACCCGGAAGTTATTCACATTTTATCTTCAGCCCACAAACCCACCACTAAGAAATTGTATCACAGTAAGTGGAAGAGGTTTGCTATCTGGGCTCAACTCAGAGGCTTAGACCCTATTACTGCCCCGATACCAGAGGTCTTGAAATTTTTAACATCCTTGTTTAATCAAGGATCTTCAGTCTCTACTATTAAAGTCCAACTAGCAGCTATCTCCAAATTTCACGAATCCATAGACCCACCGTTGATGAGCAGCAGATTATGTAAAACTTTCATGAAAGGTGCTGTACTGTTAAGACCCCCAGTTTTTCATCCTGCGCCTCCGTGGGATCTTGATTTGGTACTTCGTGCCTTAACATCTTCCCCCTTTGAACCAGCTGCTACATGTGAGTTGAAATATCTGTCTTGGAAAACTGCCTTCTTAATTGCAATTACCTCTGCAAGAAGAGTTTCAGAACTTCAAGCCCTATCTATCAAACCACCGTACTTGATTTTTCACAAGGATAGAGTATCACTTAGACCTAACCCATCTTTTGTCCCAAAAGTTTGCTCTAATCTCTGTCTCCAACAATCTTTAGAGCTACCAGTTTTCTTTCCAAAATTTTCAAACAAAGCGGAATATACCTTCCATCGTTGGATGTTCACAGGCAATTACGCTTCTATCTAGATAGGACTCAGCAAATTCGAAAACAGATCAATTGTTTGTGTACTTTTCAGATAATAAACTGGGTAAAACCATCACTAAAGCTACTATTGCCAAATGGATCAGAGATTGCATAACTCAAGCTTATTCCTCTTCAAATAAGCAACTTACAACATCTGTCAAAGCTCACTCTACTAGAGCTATGGCTACCTCTATTGCATTCCATTCCAAGCTCGCTATTTCTGAAATTTGTGCTGCGGCTACTTGGTCCAACCCGCACACTTTCATTTCCCACTATAAATTGGATGTGGCATCTAAAGGACGAGCATCATTTGGTTCCACGGTACTCAGGAGTGTTTTCCAGTGAGCCACCCAGGATTTAGGTGCTAGGGACGCTGTCCCGTCAGTCAGAATGTAGGCGAGATAGGATCACATAACATCTTTTAGTTATGTACTCACCATAACTTCAGATGTTTGGGATCCATCTCGTCTACATTCCTAATACCCACCCTCCTTCCCCCTGCCTTGGAGATCAGAAGAGATTGAACGGTTTGAGTTCTACTGTTTTTATCTTGTATCATCTGTCAATGTTATATAAGCAGTGCATGCGTGTGTGCATGTATGCGGACAAACTAGATCTGGGGGACTGGTAGTGGTGCATCCTGGGATATAGTAAGCTCAGCCAATAAGAGACTTCGCTCTTTGGCATAAGCGTGCCGAGTCAGAGCCGAGGATCGGCTCCGAACCCATCAGTCAGAATGTAGGCGAGATGGATCCCAAACATCTGAAGTTATGGTGAGTACATAACTAAAAGTTTCTTCCCTTTGTTGTAAAGCCTGTTGCAAGTGACATACATACCCTGCTGTTAACTGTAATGTGCATAAATGAACCAAGCATGTGCGCGATATCTGCACGTTGTAAGGATTACTTTGAGCAATCCGTAATTAGTTTGTTGTTGTTAGGAAGTATACTGAAATGTAAAACTTAAGATAAAATATTTTTATCATTGTGATAATGCTTTGCAAGTCACATATGATGGTACTAATTTTCTTTGTTTTTTTCCTCTCACCCCAATTCTTATCTCTCTTTTTTTTTTTTTTTTTTTTTTTATTTATTTTCTATTATGTGTCATCAAATGTCTCCATCTGTAACAAATCACTAAATGATTCACAGCACAGGGATGTAGGCCAATCCCAGTGGCTCAGCCTGCCCCTGCTCCACCAGCTCAGGTATTGACACCAGCACATCTGGGACCCAACCAGGCAGTGCTGCCTCTGCATTACCTGTGCCCTGAGATAGCACTATCCCATCTGCTGAAGCTGTGGTACCCTTCAGGAGTTCTGGTGGAAGTGGGGATTTAATCACCCGCCATGAGATGCTAGGGTTGGTGCACAGCACCATTGGTGTATGACTACACTGGGTGGAGAGGCTGCTCTTCCTCATGGTCTATAGGAAGAAGAGACATCTTAGCACTTCAGCAGCCAGTGGAGTAAGGAGACAGTGATGACAGTTGTGGGGGTGAGGACTATATTCTCACTATCCCCATGTTTGATTGGCATGGGCTTGTTTTCCCCTCCCTTACCCCAGTTATGGTGTCCCCTAACCTTTTGTGTCCTTCACTGTCCCTGTGGCTTGTCGTGTTTGCTTCTTTGCCTAGCCAACATACGTAACCCAGAAGTATCCACTTCCCTTACCCAGCCTTCCTCTGTTGAAGTTAAAAAGAGCACCTGCCTCCCATAAAAAATATTGTCCCATACATAGCTTTCCATTTCACATGTGTGTCTTGACCCACTTGATTTGGTCCAACGGGCTATACAACATAATTGCATTGTCCCCTCTCTGTGTGGTGTGACAGTCCAAATTTAGCTAATATTTTGTACATATTTTCATTTTACACTGTTGAATAAATGTATAGTTATGGGTCTTTCCTACCTCCCTTTTGCACATTCTTATATTGCTTTTCCTTTGTTCATCCCCCTGCTTGCCCCCCATTTCACCACTTACTTATCGTTACCCATTATAACGCCTATACTCTGGTAAAAAATAGAATCTTTCACAACACAAAAGTACAAAAAAAAAAAAAAAAAGAAAGAATGGAGCCCTCCTGTTTTTGTTCTTTGTGTTTGCATGGAGTTTGGCATTGTGCACCAACTAAATGATGGTGACCAGCTCTTCTGTGGTGTGGTTACCTCCATGCAATGCCACACAACATCAATGCACAGTAACACATGGTGAATGTAGTATAATAAATTGTTTCATTGCATTATCACTACTTATTTAAAAGCATTACGTAGACCTGTATTTGAACAATGTATCATCTGGGCTCCAAATGAAATGTGTCAATACATTTGCATCTGGTGCCTCAGAGTCACCTAAACAGCAGCTGTGTTTCATTCTCGCAGTAGAGAACTCTCAGGATTTTAGCAGTGAGGCTCATGTTCACATACTGTTTAACTACATGTTAACAGGGAAAAGTATTTAAAATATGTATGTTGCAAACATTTGTCAACCATTGCACAAACCCGCTGCTTGGTGGTACACTAGTCAAATTGGACAATAACAAGTACTATTTCTGTTTGCTCTCATTTAGTCTTCATGATATGAAACTACATGTGGAAACAAACAAAAGGAAGGCACTATCTAAAAAAGAAGACACACATTTGCAATGCAGCCATCTGTTACCTCCCCCCATGAACTGCAAACTTGGTCCGTCGGTACGCAAATATAAACTACACTACATAAATGACTAACAAATGTTTTCTATACCACTCTCATCTTTAGAATGATAATACACATTTTTATTTTCCAACACATGTAGTAGTTTGGACACCTGTTTGCATATAGTTTGTAAAGCTGTCTCTTAAAGTATACCTGCACATTGGAAACAGAACCACCAAATACTACACATTGCACACACATCAATCTGATAACATGCAGAACTCTCTTGACAGTTGGACATGTTTAGCTATCCATCTCATGTTGCCCTCCCAACATCCACTGCTGATGTCATCCACAATTAAGTTGTCCTGCAGCCTTGCAAAAGTCAGTCTTGTGCCATGGCACTTGCATGAAATACATAGTTCTCTAGTCTGTGTATTTAGATGTGTTTTTTCTTGTTCTCACTGCAGTCAACTGGGAGGTGTGTGTTTAATAGTCAGAGGAGCATAAGTGTGTATTCTGCAGTTGCCACTCCAGTTCCATGGATTGCCAGTATTTTGACATTTACACACCCATATCGTGCAGGCCTTCCAACATTTTCTCTCCAACATCCACTGCTGAAAGTTGTCCTGCAGTCTTATAAAAGAGTTGTGTCATGGAGCATGCGTAAAATACAGAGATCTCTAATCTGTGCACTTAAGGGTTCTGTTCTCACTGCAGTCAACTGGTGTGTGTGTGTGTGTGTGTGTGTTTGTCCAGTTGCTTGACATTATAGAGAGCATTTTCACACCAGCATGTGACCACCTATAAAGTGTTGTCTGACACTCTTCAAGTCAGACTTGAGCTGTGGCATTTGCCTTAAATACAGAGTTTTCTAGTTGTTATATGTAAGTAAGGGTTCTTTTCTCACTGCAATGCACGGGTGTGTGGTTGTGCATTTGCTTGACATTAGACAGCATTTTATATCAGCATGTGGGACACTGTTATGATTTTCTCCTCACTAGACACTGCTAACTTCATAACCTGTAAACTGTTTGACACTCCCCAAGTTATTCTTGAGCTGTGGTGCTTCTCTTAAATGCAGAGTTCTCTAGTCAGTGTACTTGGGTAGGGGCTCTGTTTTCACTGCAGTTAACTACGATGTCTGTGTGTGTTTGTGCATATGTTCTTCATGTTTCACTGTTGCAGTCATTACATTTGGGTTATCTGCTTGCAGGTAGACCTCAGTCGGCCTGATTAACAAAGTCTTGGGTCCTGCCCCTTCTTCCATGATGTCAGGTCGTCAGGGGTATAAAACATGCAGCCGACACCATTACATCAGTCTTTCTCGCTGTGCGGTGCCTGAAGTAGAAGCGGTTCACAAGTGCTGGTCAGCTGACTCCTGAAATTTTCATTTTTGAGTTTCAGAACTGAAGTCTTCAACTAAAGCGAAGTACCCCATTGGGGAAACTTTTTCTTGCTCCTTACTGATGTCAGTAAAAGTTAATAATTGCATTACTTGTGGAAAGCAATTACCTCATAAAGATTTTCATTCGTACTGTATTCCTTACCTAGGCCCTGACCACGACGTACCTTGCTGTCGGTTATGTGCTTTATTTAATCAGCGCACTATCCATCGTCGGTATATTTTTGCCTATAAATATTTTGTTTCTCGGTTTAATTATCCAGAAATGTCAGTTAGCCATCCGACTACCGGGATTCTGAAAAAATGCAAAGATAAAGACAGAGACAAGCCACCCAGGTCTACAACTGCCGACGATGCTTCTCCTAAGCCAGTCACCAGTTCGCCAGTACTCAGTGAGGTGCTTTCACAGCCCCTGATGCCCACTACTTCTGACCTCTACTGAGACCCATTCGGAGTCTTGTGTGCTGCAAGATGCTTCAACTATGGAACCCCTGGATGTTTCTACCTTGGATGGGTCTGGAGCTGCTGTGCACGCACCCACTTCTGAGGGTGTATTCAAGCCTATGGACTTTCATATTAAACTGACACCTCCTTCTTTACTTAGGCCTAAATCTCAATCCATGCCTAAAAAAATGATGCCCAGGCCACATGCTCCTAAAAAACAAATTATAAGAATGGCTGAATATCTAATGACTCTAATCAGGGGTAGTCAACTCCCCCTTCTAAGAGGCCTAGGACTGAAGTTGATTATGAATTTTCTGATCAGGATTCTGTTTTTTCTGACCATCTGGATTTGCCCTTATCTACTTATGAAGAATTTGATGCAGAGGACTCCATTCCCTCTGCTTCCCCTCCTGAGGATTTTTCTTTTGGGGAAACCTTACATACTATAAGGGAGCATTTCCACTGGGAAAGCCAGGATTTTTCTGATTCAAAAAAAGAGGCTTAGGGATTTCCTTCTCCTACCTCAGCATAGGCCTTTAGCTATTCCTCCTGTACTAGACATTGTTGATGCTTTTTCAGTTTGTCCCCTGATTCCTGCTCCCAGAAACTCTGACAAGTACTACAGGGTCCCTGAGTCCCACAAGTTCCTTTTTAAAAATCCTATTGCAGATCCATTTCACAGGGGCCCAAGGGCATTATGGCTTCTACTGCTAAAAATCCTACCCCTTCAGAGACTCCAGGGCGTGTATAGATGGGGTAAGAATGTTTACACTTCTGCAACCTTGGCCATTAGGGCTTTAAACTGCCAGTTTCATATGTTAAAGTATCAGCAACATGTTATTGGACTGCATAAACAGAAAATGATGTTGATTCCTGACTGTGTGGAAAATAAAGAATTACAGGATTTAATGCATTCTGCTGAGCAAGTTAGAAAACATACTTTGCAATGTGGTTTTGATTCATTAGAGGCCTCTTTCAGGGCTGCTGTTACTTTGTCTGTGCTCAGAAGGCATGCTTAGCTGAAGGAGCAATCTTTGCTTAATCATGTTAAAGCTAAATTTAAATCAGGACTGCCATTTGGCAACAAGGCTGAGGAAGTTCTTAAAAAGATGGAAGATGAAGCTAAATCTATGCAAACTGATTTTTTACAAGTTCAGCCTAGATTTAGTAGGCACTGGCCCTCTAAGAATTGGTCCTTTCCAGCCCCTTCCAGTTCTTCTCAAGCCAAACCCAGACACAGCAAAAACCCCAGGTTTCAGTCCCAGGGGACACAAAGAACTAAGCAGTGGGGGCCCCCCACTTCTCCCCCCATGGTAAACTGTCTCAATGACTTCCTTTTAAAATTTCCAAGTACTATCAACTGACTGTCCCTTTGGGGGAAAGATTGCTCTACATGCAAAGAATTGGGAACTTATTACCCAGGACAAATGGGTTTTAAATATAGTGTCCCAAGGATACAGATTTCACTTCCACACATTGCCAACACCAAGTGGGTGGCCGGACCTACCCCCAAAAAACAAGTACTTTCTCTCTCAAGTATGGGGGCTATTCAACTGGTACCAAAAGAGGAAAAGGGACTTTTCCTGGTACCGAGAAAAGACAATTCATGGCATCCTATCCTGGACCTGTCTACTCTAAACACCTTTTTGGAGATTCCAAAATTCAAGATAATGACTCTTCACCAATTACTTCTAATGCTAGGCAAAGATGCCTGTTGGCAACACTAGATTTAAAAGAAGCATACCTGCACATCCCAATCAGGGAATCCTGCAGAAGATACCTACGCTTCAAAGCAGGCTACATGCACTATCAGTTATCTGCACTGCCCTTTGGCTTATCTGCTGTGCTCAGGGAATTCACAAAGTGCCTAGCTCCAGTTATTGCATTTTGCAGGCAAAGAAATATTCAAATATACGCATACCTGGACGATTGCCTAATTCAGGCAAAAAAACAGGACATACCTTTGAATCATCTGGCCTTTGTACAAAGGCTTCTAACTTGTCTGGGGTACACCATAAACGAAAAGAAATCACACCTGATACCCTGTCAACAAATTATATTCCTGGGAGCAAGCTTGATTACAACTTCCCAGATGGCTTACCTCACGCCAGAGAAACAAATTCATTTGACAACCTACTTCAAACAAGTGGCCACAAAAACCCTGCTATCTACAAGACAAATACTGCAAGCCTTGGGGTTCATGGACTCCTGCATTCGTCTAATTCCATATGCAAGACTGCGTATGAGGAAACTACAGTGGTATCTAAAAAGCCTATGATGACAACATTCTCAAGACCTGGAAACAATGATTCCTGTCATACCTTGCCTATGCCTAGAGTTCCTTTGGTGGGCAGAGGCCTGCCACCAAAACAAGGGACTACCTTTCACACCACCCCCTGCTGCCCAAACCCTAACAACAGATGCATCAGACTATGCATGGGGGGGCTCACCTGGCAGGGAAGTGCACTCAGTGCAAATGGAACGCACCTGCTTATCAATCAAAAAGAAATGTTAGATGTACAGAATGCTCTGACAGCCTTCAAGGACCACATTCTTCCAGGACAACTAATGGTAAAGATGGACAACACCACTGTTATGTGGTACATAAACAAGCAGGGGGTACACATTCTTACCCCCTCTGCAGACTAGCCATGGCATTGTGGAACACAGCCTTGAGCTACCAAGAGCACCTACAAGCTCAATTCCTGCCAGGAAAATTAAATACACTGGTAGACGGACTAAGCAGAAACCTCATGGACCCACACGAGTGGAAACTGGACCCGAGGATTTTCAACATGTTGACAAGCAAATGGGGGAGCCCAGATATAGACCTGTTTGCCTCTCCCCAGAATTACCGATTAGGCAAATTTTTGCACAAGGACTCCCCACAAACAAGCCTGGAAAGTGGATGCTCTGTTCTTCAGCTTGGAAAAACCTATCAGTCTATGCCTCCCCCCCCTCTGCCTCAGACTCCTTCCCTGCTGTCTCAGCAGGGGAACCAGATTCTGCACCCTCGGCTTCTAACACTGAACCTTGCAGCCTGGCTAATTACTTAATCTTTCCTTTACCATCCCTCAGCAAACTTGTGATGGATATCATTTTAGAGGCAAGGATGCCTAGTACTAGAAAATCTTATGCTGAAAACTGGAAAAGATTCTGTGCCTGGAACCAATCTCAAAGGATGAGCACAGCAGCACCCAATTTACCTCAGATTTTACAATACTTAATTGAGATGCTTCACAAGGGCTTGTCTTTTTCCTCCATTAAAATCCATGTCTCAGCCATTTCAGCTCATTATAACACAGAACAGCCCCTCTTCTCTCATCCACTGCTCAAGCAGTTCCTGAGAGGGCCCAAAAATTTGAGACCACCCAGGAGAGCTCCAACCCCAGCTTGGGACATTAACTTTGTCTTGGAGAAAGTCACTCTACCTCCTTTCGAGCCAGCTGCTACTGCAGACTTAAAATTTCTTTCTTGGAAAACAGCTTTCTTTTTAGCAATCACTTCAGCTAGAATGGTATTTGATTTACAGGCCCTTATGGCAGTGGAGCCTTTCATCATATTTCATGCGGACAGGGTGTCCCTCAGAACCAATCCATCCTTCATGTCCAAGGTGGTATCCAGTGTGGCTCTTAATCAGTCCATTAATTTGCCAATCTTCTTTCCCAATCCACAGAATAAAGGAGAACGGATACTGCATTCCTTAGATGTGCACAGACAACTTAGATTCTACTTGGACAGGACTAAACCTCAAAGGAAATCTGAACTGCTGGTGGCATTTGCTGCAGGGGCAGAGGGGAAGTCTATTCAAAGCAAACCATTTATAAATGGATAAGCCATTGCATTAATTTCTGTAATAAGCACCATGGAAAACCTATCCCCCAGGGGATCAGACCTCACTCCACCAAGGCTGCATCTACCTCTACAGCCTTTCTCAGAGGTGTCCCTACCAGGGACATCCTAGAAGCTGCTACCTGGAGTTCTGTACATACTTTCACAAAGCATTATCATTTGCCAATTTATCTCTAAATTCAGAGCTGGATTTGCCACTGTAGTCTTGCAGGGCCTTATAGCTGGCCCTACTGCTATCTAAATTCCTCCTCCCAAGTTGGGAATCTACCCAAATGTAATGACTGCAACAGTGAATAATGAAGAACATAGTATACTTGTGTACACTTACCATAAATGTAGATGTTCGAGTGTATTCACTGTTGCAGTCCTGGTTACCCTCCCTCCAGCCCCCTAACTTCTTTTGGCTATACCTCTACTTTTCCTTATGCATAAAAGCCTTTTTGGTGTATTTGCTTTTTTGGTGGAGGTATATCTTTGTGCTTTTATATTTAATTGCTTCCCATTAGGGGGGCACCTGACATCAGGGGCAAGAAAAACTGATGTAATGGCTTCGGCTGCATGTTTTATACCCCTGATGACCTGGCGTCATTGAAAAGGGACAGCAACCAATGCAGGACCTAAGACTTTGTTAATCAGGCCGACTGAGGGCTGCCAGCAAGCAGATAATCGAAATGTAATGACTGCAACAGTGAATACACTTGAACATCTACATTTATGGTAAGTGTACAACTGTACTTTGCATGACATTAGAGAGAGCATTTTACACCAGCATGTGGGACACTGCTATTATTATCTTCCTCTCACCAGACTCTGATGATGTCATCAGCTATAGCTGATTTGCAGATGTCCAGTATTCCCATAAGGTCAGGGTCAGAGACTGGCCTGTAGGCCAGGTACAAGTCACATCATCCTATGTGATACAGATTACAGTGACATGACTTTCATTCTGTCCACATACATCAAGACATGGTTTGCAGGCCCTGTATTTTCTTGGTGATAAACTCCTGTGGTCTCTTTATTAGTGTTCTGATGAGGTTCAAGTATAGTGCTGTTATATCATCCTCAGATCTGTATATGATGACCTGACTTATGAGGTGCACAATGTAGCCTTTCCATACTACTGTGGGGACTTGGCGGATGAAGCTCAGATTGCTATCTACTTGTGCTCCCAGGTCTTGAATCACTAGGTTTCAGCAAATAAGGAGTGTTGTCAGTGCTGTAATTAGCAAGGAATTCCACTTTGTAGAAAGCAAAAATAATAGCACATTTATTTGTAAACTGTGTGGCTTTGGCACCAATAATTTGTCCTCCGGTAGTATAGGAATAATACTGATACCAGCCACGAATCACCAAACTTGCTATCAGCACTCAAAGAGTAGTAGAATCAAAAGTGTGCAAAAACACAACTTTATTATTAGGGCTTACAACAAAGACTCCTTCAGAATACTACTAGAATCAATGACCACATGAGTCTTAAATACTTTAATTCAATCAGTCATGTGATAAAATAATCCAATAAAAGCCCAACTGATACATTTAAAAACAAACAAAGTAAATACTCTTAAAAGGCATAAAACACACTATATTATATTATATTGTGTTTTGGATATGTTTTTATCTCAAGACTATCCATTAGAATACGCATATAAAAAAATAACAGCAAGGAAACTGAAACAAACATTCACTGTGCCTAACTTTACAAAGGTAATAAGAGTAACTACACCCTGTATGAGTGCAGTTTTAAAAAACTGACTAAAGAACTCAGGTGCACATAAGGCATTTAACCTAATCTGCCAGCATAGCTCTTTAAAATCTAACAAGTCTTCCCAAGGTCCTCCTCTGGGATCCTGTGGAACTTTTTCAATGACCACAAATTTGAAACCTTGTGAAGAGTTATTCTCAATATGCGTGTATATTGCACTGTTTTTATTTTTGTTTTGATGTCTCTAGCATGATCATGCACATTTTCTCTTGGTCTTGCCAATATAAAAACCAGAACAAACCTCACACAAAGCTTTATAAAACAACTCCCACAGTGTCATGAGATATTTTCCTGCTATTTTGATGTAAAAATTATTGATTTTGATCTTATTTACTAATTTAATTAGTGGACATTGAGAACAAAATCCACATTTTTTCATTCCTATAGCCTTTTCTAAAACAATGCTAGGTTTAGAGCCTAACTTTTCCATGATTCCATCAAAACCTTGAAAAATATGCCAATTCTTGTTTAAAATGTCAACACTAAATCTAGTAACAAAAGAGCAAATATAGTCTTTATGGACTGTTATTTTTTCTTGTTGATAGTGGCTGTCTACCGAAATACTTTTATTACCATAATTCAAAATCAGTACTATAATACCTTTTTCCCCTTTTAGTGCTTACTTCATTAAAAAATTGTCCAAAAATTCTAATGGATAGTCTCGCGGTAAAAACATATCCAAAAGCAAATGACATTGAGCCAGAAAATATATATCTTTCGTAACCATATGGGCTAATCTAATAAATTGCTCTTTCACCAAAGTCTTCTCTACATGCAAGGGATGACTACTATTATAATGCAGCAAGCTGTTACTATACGTTGGTTTTCTAAATTGCTTACAAAACAGTTATTCTCCTTTCTGATAGTTACATCTAAATAATTAATACTGTCCCTGCAATAAGTATGGGTAAATTTCAGGAACTCTGTAGTGTTATGTAGTTTATAAAATCATGAATTGCTGTCTCATCACCTGTCCATAAAAAAAAAAAAAAAAACATCTATATAACACAAATAAAGAATCCAATTATCAGCAAATGAAGAATTAAATAAATATTTACGCTCCCACATTAACATAACAATATTTGCAAAAATGGGGGCACATAATCACCCCCATTGCCACACCCATTTTTTGATGAAAAAACTGACCTTTAAAATAAATAAAATTGTTTTTTAAAATTATGTCCATCAGGGTAACCAGAATAAGTACCTGGTTATTCATAAACAAACTACCATATAAGAATTCTTCAAACCACTCAATACCTATATTATGTGGAATAGAACCATATAGGTTAACTACATCAACAGTCAAAAAAGAAACATTCTTATCATAATGTAATTCATTTAATTTTTTCAAAGAATGCCATGAATCTATGCATATATGCTCTTCTTTTTTCAGTACTTCTTTAAGTGTGTGATCCAAGTATTTTCCTATAAATTCCGTTTTGAGCCATTAGCACTAACAATGGGCCTCATAGGAGGGTCCAGTTTATCTTTGTGTAGCTTCGGAATACCAAAGATACATGGTGTCCTAGGATATTTAACTACTAGAAATTCTAGCAACCTACCATCTATTAATTCTTGGTCGTACATGTCTTGTAAAGCCATATCAATTCTTTGGTTTGAAATATTCATAAACCTTTTAGAAACTTCTTCGTATGTACTATCTTCTAACAACAGTGCGTTAATTTTGTTGGTATAATCAACTTTAGACATTAGTACCATGCACCCTCCCTTATTTGGCTTCATTATATGAATTGAAGTGTTTTTAATCAGTTCGTTTAACAATTGACATTCTGTGTTTGATAAATTGTGTCTCATGTTTTCTTTACCAACTATTGCTCGAAAGTCAAAATCACACAATTTCTCAAATACTGTCAAACAATGTATTAAGGGAGGATTAAAGAGACTTTTTGTAAAAAGAATGGTTACCGTCATTAATAACATTGTTACTGAATTAAACGAAAATTTAAGTTTCTCACAAACATTTTTAGGTCTAAAATAACTTTTCAGAGCGTCTAGCAGGCACAAAATTTAAGCCCTTACATAACAAATTTGCAATTTTCTCATCAAAAAAATGCATAGTAAAATTGAAAACAGTAAAGTCACCTTTGGAGTTGGTAATTTCCTTAACATGTTCATAATGAAAATTGTGTGCACTATTATGCTGTTCTGACAACACCACTAATGCATCAAGGGTTTCAGCTTGCAGACCTCGAAAATAGTCATGAATATCAAATAAATTAGTTAACTCTGTACCAGTTATTTACAATACTGTTGTCTGTTGTGAAAGGGCTGCTGATTCTGATACCCTCACCCTTGTCGATAGCATGGTGGACTATAATCTGCTTGTTGTGCTTGATTCCATATTCTCGACTATCTCCTTGGAATGCCCTGCCCTAAAGGGGCTTGTTCATTATGTGATGCATTAGTAGTGACTTCCTGCTCGTTCAAATTATTACGATTAGAACCTGTGTTAGCTGAAGCCTGTGCTGGTTTGGGATACGCCAAACCAGACTCATATGCATTAATATCCCTTAATAACTTTTTTCCTTACAGTTTTGTATGTCCCCAGTAATTTTGTCAGTATTGTCAAACACATTCTTATACTTAGACACATTGTGTTCAAAAAGTAAATCGTTGCATATAGTTTTATCTAAATCAGACAGCTCTTTCTGCAAACTTTCTATGTTATTGTGATTATGCTTCATTAAAATATCAAGCAGTTCCATGCCTTGTCTGTCAAACTGTGCAATAAGTTCAAGATAAAGTGGTGAGTTATGTACAAGCCCTGTAGGGTACTTCCAATGCCTAAGACCCTTCTGCACCACTTTATTTTTGATACATTCTAGAAAATAGAACCTGTGTTAGCTGAAGCCTGTGCTGGTTTGGGATACGCCAAACCAGACTCATATGCATTAATATCCCTTAATAACTTTTTTTCCTTATAGTTTTGTATGTCCCCAGTAATTTTGTCAGTATTGTCAAACACATTCTTATACTTAGACACATTGTGTTCAAAAAGTAAATCGTTGCATATAGTTTTATCTAAATCAGACGGCTCTTTCTGCAAACTTTCTATGTTATTGTGATTATGCTTCATTAAAATATCAAGTAATTCCATGCCTCGTCTGTCAAACAGTGCAATAAGTTCAAGATAAAGTAGTGAGTTTATGTACAAGCCCTGTAGGGTACTTCCAATGCCTAAGACCCTTCTGCACCACTTTATTTTTGATACATTCTAGAAAATAGGCATTTTCTAGTTGTAACTTTCTGCACTTAAGTAATTTTGTTTCAAACATGTTCAAGGATTGCTGAAATGTACAAGTACCCTGGTTATTATTTCTTCCGCCCATGAACAAAAAAAAATCTTTCTGTAACCAGTCTAAGTTGTGCCTCACAAGTGAACAGTTATTAGTACCTTATACATTGATAGTATTCAAACGAAAGTCAGACAAATTCGGACTTGACCGAACACTTTCCGTTCTGCTTCCACTAGGAGCCTCTTTTGAAATTTCTTGTATCAGTTGAGTTAACAGTCCAATGTTCTCCACTGGGTCATTCTCCAGAGTGATAGTGTGCAAGGAGGTGTCCATGTCTAAAATCAGCATACACTCACAACTCCACAAACCAGTAACCCAAACGAAGACTAGGAATAATATTAATACCAGCCACGAATCACCAAACTTGCTATCAGCACTCAAGAAGTAGTAGAATCAAAGTGTGCAAAAACACAACTTTATTATTAGCGCTTTCGCCAGGATATAACAAAGACTTCTTCAGAATTCTAGAATCAATGACCACATGAGTCTTGAATACTCTCATTCAATCAGTCATGTGATAAAATAATCCATACATAGTGTAGTTACTCTTATTACCTTTGTAAAGTTAGGCACAATGAATGTTTGTTTCAGCTTTCCTTGTTATTTAATATGCTGCTGCTATTTTTTAGTCTTAATATATAATATTTTGTGTTTTATGTCTGTAAGAGAATTTACTTTGTTTTCAAATGTATCAGTTGGGCTTTTATTGGATTATTTTATCACATGACTGATTGAATGAAAGTATTTTGGGCTCATGTGGTCAATGATTTGTGAGAAACTTAAATTTTCATTTAATGTTCAGTAACAATGTTATTAATGGTGGTAACCATTCTTTTTACAAAAAAGTCTCTAATCCTCCCTTCATACATTGTTTGACAGTATTTGAGAAATGTTATGATTTTGACTTTCGTGCAATGTTAGTTGGTAAAGAAAACCTGACACACAATTTATCAAACACAGAGGGCAGGATTCAGGAAGGCTTACACAGAGTTCAAGAGTAGTGTAAGCCTCCCGATCCAGGAACAGCCCAAACCTCCGTGTAAGAGACAGCTAACACGTCTCTTACACGGACTGGGCGTGGAAATGCTCAATACCTCATTTGCAGTGGAAAGATATGCAAATGAGGTATTTGAGCGATCCAAGAAGCCTAAACCAGTCCGTGTAACGGACGTGTTAGCTGCAGAAATGTACTCAGCTGACAACTGAGTACATTTCTGCAAAATTGACAACGGGTGCATATGTTTCATTTAGCATGCCAATGGCCAAATATGTGGCCATTGGCATTAAAAAGTGTTGCAAAACAATTAAAAAGAACTTTTTTTTTTCATGGGATTTTCATGTGTAACTGCAGCACACACCCGCACAAACGGTGTGCGCTGCTTAAAACTGAAAACCGAAGCTTTTAAGCCCACAATTGTGGGTTTAATGTATTACATGGAATGACAATGCAGGGACTAGCAGACCAAAAACAATATGGCCTCCGTGTAGTGGTTGTCAAGGGGGGGAAGCTCCATGTAAGACATGTAACTAAGCATTACTAGGCAATCCTATGTAAATGTGGGTTACAATACTGAATCACACTGCCACATAGGTAATGAGCACTTTTTGAGTAGTGTAAGAGTTATAGAAGGGGGAGGAATAGAGTGAGAGGTAGGTGACATCACGGGGGGGAATGATACATTGGAGGGCAGTGTAACGTGAGAGATGACAGACAGACATCAGGGAGAGGGGTGTGTCCCAACAGAACACTAGGAAAGTCAAGAAATAGAGGGTGCACACTATCCCTACACTCAGACTTTCTTGATATACGTGCATGTGCGCGTGTAAGGCAGGTTCAACATGTGGGAGCGTGTTGCAAACCGTTTGCAATGGTTTGCGTGGGCGTGGACGTGTGTAAGGCAATGTAAACATCAGGAAGCCTGTTGCCTGATGTATAAGGCTGTGTGCGCGCGTTTTAACATGAATCAGCCAAGTTCACACCGTGTAAGGATGTGTGCGCGCGTTTAACACAGTGTAAGGATGTTTGCGCGTGTTTAACACCGTGTAAGGATGTGTGCGCACACCGTAAGGATGTAAAGTGCTTTGTATTGTGTAAAAGATGTGTAAGCTGCCACTGCAGTTTAACACCGTGTAAGGATGTGTGCGCGCATTTAAATATCTGTGAGCATGCTTAAGCTGGTGTGCACATTGCTCCCCCTCAGGAAACAGAGAGGAAAAAGGAAACAACCAGAATACAGGGAAGCTGCTAGAGGAGACTGCTGAAGTTAATTGGTGCGAACAATTGGAAGCAGGCAATTACACAGGCAGACCAGAAGCCCAACCCAGCACTTAAAACACTGCAAACGGCAGTGCAAGGTGTTTCTCACAAGAGATACTGCAAGAAAGGAGTAAGCTATCAGAATTGAAAACTGACAAAAGCTGAACTCAGAGCAGAAATGGTAGGGGCTGCCATAGCTGTTATAATCAGGCATAGGCGGATTGCTGACGGTGGTGACAATGCAGATGCTGACAGACAACCCAGAGTGAGGAGAAGGAGAAGAGTATACAGGCCCAGGGTCACCTACCATGGGTTACATGAGCTGGAGATAGTAGAGCGCTACAGAGTGGACAGAGACCTTCTGCAGCAAATTGTTGAGCTGTGCAGGCCACGTCTCACACACAGAACCAACAGAGGGGAACCCATCCCAGTGGAAACCAAGGTATGTGTTGGCCTAAGAATACTAGCAACAGGTACCTACCAGAGACCAACTGGTGATATGATGGGGATATCACAGGCATCAGCCTCCAGGGTACTGCACCAGTTCCTGGATGCCATGTCAGCGATCATGTATATTTCCCCAATGACCGTGAGGTAGTGGCCAGCAATATGCATCTCTTCCAGCAAATAGCGGGATACCCTGAGGTACTGGGTGCAATAGACTGCATGCACATACGCATCAAAGCACCAGCCGGTGAGCGGGGTAGAGCCTATATTAACCGCAAGGGATTCCCCTCCATCAACTGCCAGGTCGTGTGTGATGCCCAGGGAATAATAATGAATGTGTGTGCTGGCTGCCCTGGGAGCTACCACGATTCCCACATTTGGCATCTGATGCAGCTGTACCAATCATTTGCCAGTGGGGACTTCCCACATGGACACCTAGTGGGGGATGCAGGTTATGCACTGGAGCCGTGGCTGATGACACCCATCAGAAATGCACGCACACCTGAACAGGAACGCCATAATGAGGCACACGCACAAACACGTAATGTCATAGAGCGTGTGTTTGGGCTGCTCAAGTCACGGTTCTGGTGTCTGGACACATCTGGTGTAGCCTTGCAGTACACACCAACTACATGTACCCAAATGATCATGATATGTGCTATGCTACATAATATGATCCTACGGAAACAGCTGCAGCAGGACTAGCAGAGGGCTGGGCCAAACATACCCCCACCATTGCCAAGGCCACCACAGGGTGACTCTGAGGAGGAACAACCTGACCTTGCCCCAGTAGGCAGAAGGAGGCGTGCCCAGTATGCCCTGGCCTTGGCAAAGAGGCAACATATAGCACATACACTGGCTCAGTAGGAACACTGGGACTGATACCCCCTCCGACACACTCACATAGTAGCCTAACATGACACAACCTGCTTCCAAACATCTACAGGGAGTGTAGTATGTGCATCCGACAGAGGCAGCCCTGCAGCACCACCTGAGGCATGAATGCCATGTGTTAAGTAATGTAACACAATGTACCATATGCACACCTGAGGACCCTGACTAACAGCCACCCTCACCAATCATAAACCACAAAAACACAAACCCACCTGCATAGGTACCACAAGGGATAGGAACCTAGATGTAATGCTACCCAATGCCAGAAGTATAAACAGCAAGATGTGTGCAGTGTAAACGCACACAGTATAGAGAATGTAGATATCAGTGCTGCAATAAAAAAAAAGGTCAAAGCCCACATCAGCACCCTAACACTACCAGGTCACACCCCATACAGTGATGTACAGCTGCAAAAACATGTAACAAGCTCAAAATGAGGGTGACTAGCAATAAATGTCATGGATAACCACACACCCATGTTGGTACCACAACAAGAAGCAGCATGGATTAGCCATGGTCAAATACCAATGGCTAAAACTGCCTACTACTATATAGCTTGCTGCAGACCACTGTCCTAATAGCAGGAACTGCACCAGGCCTATGTTTGAATACAGGAAGATATCAAGCCCCCCAAACCACAGTATATTGCTTGACTGAAAATACCTATACATACACCATAGCTTCATAGTTAACTACTAGGCTATATGCCCTACTGCATTCATAAGCCTAGCCATAGTGATGTGGCTATTGCCACCCCTTATAGTGGTAATAAGTGTACAGAATAGATTCTGAATATTGTGCCTGTGACATAGTAGTGACACATTATGACCCCCTTATGTAATCGAATAACATGACTGTGCCTCTGTCTAGTAGTGACACAGGGAGGACCCATGGGGTAAACCTGCAATCTCACATCCAGTTGTTCAGATTTCTCTTGAAGAGAGTCAGTGAGGGACTCTGTCTAACATGAACTGGGATTCTTTGCTAGAGTGTGAGAAGCCTCTGAGGTATGACTCTGTCCCTCCAGCATGTCCTATACATGTATGTGCTGAGGTTCAAATCCGTAGCTCTCATGGCTCTGGTGGATTTGGATTGCTTGCAGTGGAGCTTGTCCACCAAATCCTGATTGGACATGGTCTTGTATGTCAGGCATAGGTCCCCTGTAAGTAGGCGGTCTGCTACTAAATAAAGCTGGATTTCCTTTAGTCCGGAAGCATATGACATGTGTTGTAGACCCATGATCCTCTTGGTAAGGTACTTTTGGGGTCTTCCCAGCTGTTGCAAGTGCTGGGTGAGGTACATACCAAATGGGGCTTTGTATTCAATCATGGGCCTGATAAGGGAGAAGTATAGTGGTACAATGACCTCCTTTGATCTGGATGTAAAACCCGTCATGATAAGGTGGGCAAGATAGAAAGTCTGTCTAACCACCTTGGCAACATGGGTGTCAAATGAGACGTCACTATCTACATGTGTCCCCAGGTGTCTGATTTGTTTTCTGTGCTCAGTGGGTTGCTGTCTATGTATTGATTTGTGGGTACTGTGTTCCTCCCAAAGGGGATGACTACACATCAGTTGCATTCAGTTTCAGGCCATGATTCCGGCACCAGCTATCTGTCTTTGTGACGGCAGTCTTTAAGATGTGTGTGCCGGCTGATGTATTCACTATGGTGCCTAGGTTGCAGTCATCTGCAAACTTTGTCAGTCACAACCCTCCCATGTTTGCTTTCACATCTGAAAAGTAAATGCCAAATAAGAGGGGTCCCAGGACAGATCCTTGTGGGACACCACTTGTGACTGGCTTTGAATCTGACAAGGCACCTGCAATGTTGACTTTATGGGTTCTGTTTCCTAGCCATTTTGCAACCTATCCTGTGACATATGGTTTTATATTTCAGCTGTTGAGCTTGTCTATGATGCCTGAGTGGGGTATTGTGTCAAAGGCCTTGGCCAAGTGCAAGTAGGCTGTGTGGACCGTGTAGCCCTCATCAATGGCCCTACTGACAGTTTCAAAATAGTCAACTAGGTGCAAAAGGCAGGATCTGCCCTGTACAAAGCTGAACTGGGTGGGATCAAGGGTCTGTAGGTCACCAATGTCTCTGTTTAAGAGCTCCATAATGACTCTTTCCATAGCTTTGCAGACAAGGCTGGTTAAGCTTGTGTGGTGGTAGTTGCCAGGGTCTGTGGAGGCATCTTCTTTGTGGAGTAGGACCACTGTTGCTGTACGCCAGTGTTCAGGTACATATCCTGTAGCAAGGCTAAGGTTAAATAGCATTTGTATATACGGGTTTAGCTCCTTCTGGAGTTCACATAGCACACAACTGGGGATACCATCAGGTCTCATTGATGCTGTGTTCTTCTCTTTGCTGAGTGTGGCTCTCACATGGACATCTGAGATGACAGTGAGGTTACATTCAGCTGTGATAACTATCTTCCTTTGGGGGTGAGGGAGGGGGAAAGTTGCACTGAACCTGTCTGCCAGAATGTTGCCAATATCTGTCAGGTCACTGAAATATATGTTGTTGTGTACCAACTCTGAGCATATCTGAGGGTTCCCACCCAGGTTTCTGACATAGCTGAAGAAGGCAGTATGGTTATCTCCATTGTCTTTGGTGATTTATGTCTCCAAGTTGACCTTGGATGTCTGTATGAGAGAATGTAGCTTTTTACTAGTGCTGATCACAGCTGCCTTCCCTGTAGGAGATGTAGCTCTGTCTTGCATTAGTATCCGTCATCTGTTATACAGTTTGTTTATGGCTGGGGTCGACCAGACAGGCCACTTTCCCTTGGTGGAGAGGGTCTTGGTTTTATTTGTGATTGCATGGTCCATGCTTTCTCGGAGATGTCTGTAGAAAGCGTCTGTGAAGGAGTCACCATTGTGTGTTGTGGTTTCCACTGGCCCAGTGGGCTTAAAGGATACCATCTCAGTCTGAAGACGTGTGAAGTCAGCTTCTGAGATGTTTGTCGCTATATTCTTTGTATTATACTAGCACTGACACAAGTGTAGACAATTTCCCAGAATCCATCAAACTGGACATGCAAAATGTAACACTTCCACAAGAGGGGTAAGCATACTGGATGTGATAATCAGAAATATGTGTACTGCATGTCAAGATGAGACATGTATCCCTCACTGGTAAGACCAGACCATAGAGTAATCACACTGTAGTTACACATCCCGACCCCAGTCCCTGGCCAGATTACCACAGTGAAACACATGTATAAAGCATAGCTTGCACCCCTACAAACCAATGTGGAATCCATGAAAAGCCCTGTGCAGGTCCAGAATATGGGACACACTGCAGAAAATGTTATACAGGCATACCATGAACACAGCCAAGAGTGCTTGGAGTCTGCAATCACAAACAACAAGACACAATGCCATACACCCAGGCATCTGGCATGCTGGACTCCAGCAATTACTAAACCATTGAAGAGAATGAGGAAGCTACCACATGATAGATCAAACATAAAAGTTGAAGTAATCAGTGATCACTAGTATGGCAATAAAATGTTTCCACACATACAATCCACTAAGACCAGGCAAAACAAGTAGAATCTGTGAATCCAGTGGCAATGTGACACCTGTCCCAAGTACACACACAACAACAACTCACCCCAATAAATACAAATGTATGTGACAGATGCAACCAGGTAGCCAAACCGGAGCCTGAGCACCCCCAAATCAGTACTGTCAAAACTAGTCAGGAGGACAAGGTAACCACATACACCACAAACCCAGTCCCACATAGACCTACAACGACTGTAAACCAAACACAAAAACATTCCCAGAGGCCCTAATTACAAACACACAACACCAACACAAGCCTCCAAAGCAGACACCCAATAAAACAACCTCCAGACATAGCACATGTAACACATAGTACACAAAGCTGGTGTGCCAAACAGTCACAGGACAGAAGGAGAAACAACATGCCTGATACAGTTGTAATAGGTGACTCCATAGTGAGACATGCTGCTGTTCCAGGGATGGCTTGCACCTGTCACCCATGAGCACCTGGATATTGCCTAAGGCTTTTGCAACCTACAGAGATCCTTCCGTAGGCAAGGCTGAAAAGAACAACCCACCACCATAGAAAACAAAACTGGAAAGAAACAGAAGGGTAATGCTGATCAATGCCAGATGTGTAAACCTCAATATGCATGCTCCTGAGGCCCTCCCCAGTATGGAGAACATTGATGTCTGTCCAGTGATAGAAACCTGCTGCAAGCCTCGTGACAGCACACCAGCACTACCAGGTAATACCACATATCATGTGTTATGGCCACAAAACCTGTAACAAAACATAAAAGGAGGGTGAGTATCCATATTCAGCACAGACACCCATACGTCCAGTTAACTGACCATGCTTATGTCATTGCAGTCCACCTATGTGTAACTAACCATAGGCAAGACTGCTGTACAGTCTGTAGCATGCTACAGACCACACCCTCACACACCGGAACCCCACCCCACTGTCCTGAAGACCGTGGACAGTATGAATGTACCACCAAATACAAGACAAGGTACACACAAATTACCACATAGGTGGTAAACCATTATGTGTAGCAGGAGTAATCGGGGACCTAGTGACACAAGTGGACAGTCACCTGTTATGTGACAGTCACATCGCCAATTTGTCTAGGAAGACTGTCTATATTGGACACTGTATCATGAACAGATTCACATCTATGTCAACAAAGGTCATTGTGCCCCCATACTGTTCCCCTATCAGACCATATTGTAGTACAATGCCTCATTTGGGATGTACATTACCTGGCACCTGCAGCAGTTAGAAAGACCTCAAAGGTACCTCAGCAAGAGTCAGAAAGGGTCTCAAATATATCTCATATGCTGCCTGGCTGTAGACACCACAGCTGAATGCAGTCACATACTGCTTACACCGAGGCATTGTATGTCTGTTGTACAAGTCCATGTCCAACACAGAAGTAATGGACATGCTCAACCCCAGACACCTCAAAGCCATTGGAGCTGTGTGAGTCAGAGATGTCAGCCTCAACACATAATCAAATAGGGATGTGCTGGAGGGACAGATACCTAACCCTGAGTCTCTCCACACCCTGGAACAGAATACCACTACATGTTAGGCAGAGCCCCTCACTGACACTCTTCAACAGGAAGTTAGCAAAATGGATGGATAATTGTAGATGTACACTGGGGGTCTTTACTGTGTTATGTCCAGACAGAGGCACAGCTAAGTAAATCATAAATGGCCATAATATTCAGATAGCAAGGTGGCAAAACCACACACACTGTGGCTAGGCTTACAAATGCCCTAGGGTGTATAGCCCAGTATGAACCTATGAACCTATTATGATACAAATTGTACAGGACACTAAGGATAACACCAAGGCTGCTGCAACTGATGGTAGTAAGCGTGTTGTGAATTCCCAGATATGCTCCGGATCACACAAATATTACAAACAACATACCAAACACACACACGTATTGCCAACATACATCCTGACAGGTGCAGTGCAAACCCCCCCCCCCTCATAATGCAAAATATCTTTCCCAGCAGACTGCTGCCTCCCTGACATTATGTCAGCCTTAACACAGGATATGTACCCAAAGAGCAGTGTACAACAACAGTGGTCGTTCTCAAGAAAGGTGTCACCTGAATGGATATTAAAAACAACCACCCCAGACTCCTGAGAAGCTTGGTCTGCACAGCTATGGAAAGGATCAGCATGTACCGCGGACATAACGATATTGGGGATCTATTGACACCCGTCCCTACCCAGTGTGGGTTTATTAAGTGCAGACCCCGCCCCTAAACATGTGTGACTCAGTTGAAACAGTAATTAAGGTCACTGATGAGGGCAATGTGGTCCACACAGTGTAGCTGGACCCTGCAAAGCCTTCCATACAATACCCTACATGTTCAATATAGATATGCTCACCAGCTGATATATACACCCCAATGTCACTAGAGGGGTTGCAAACCAGACCACCAACAGAACTGACATGGTCAGACATGCTGCAGCCATGTCAAAACCACATATCACAGGTATCCCACAAAGCTTGGTCCTGGGACCTTCCCCGTCTGGTATATATGTCCCATAGGTAGAGGCCAACATGTAAGGACTGTGCCTGAACATGTTTGCAGAGGGCTACAAACCGCCTAACATATCTGACACAAGCATCCCACAAAAGGGCCACATAGAAACAGACAACCGGTGCCATAGCCATGTCAGCATGCTAAACGGAGAAAACTGTATAGTCAACCTCTGCGGATATACAGTAAGTGACCACCAATTACCACATAGGTGTTAACCCATTACATACTTAACATGTAATGACAGACCTGGGTACACAAGGTGATAGATATCCTGCATTGGACAAACATGTGGCTGTAGTGTTAACAGAAACAATCCATATACCAACCTAATCATGAAGGTTATGACATCTAGATAAGGGGAGGTCATTGTGGTTCTGCAGTTATCCTTCATCAGTGTTACAATTGACCACAACTGCCCCTGTGGGGTGTACCTCAGCAGACACCTCCATCAACTGTAAAGTCCACAACAGTACCTCACCAGGAGTATCAAAGAGCTTGAACAGACGTAATGTGTTGCCTGATTAAACAGGGTGCAACTGCACACACCGCCATGCTGGCCACCCAGACGCAAGCTGTGCCTGATGTAGAAAGCCATGTCCAAGCTGGAATCAATGAACATGCTGCACCTTGTACAATCTGAATGGCAGTGAGCTATGCACATGAGGGACCTGAACCCCAGCACTGACATACATAGGACAAGCTGTACTGCATCATCCATAACACAGAAGCCACCCCACGCATGAGTAAACTACCAGTACAGGTTATCCATAGAGTCACTCGAGATTCTCCTCAACAGGAATCTTAATGAGTGGATGGGAGATGTTAGGTTTACCCTGGGTATCACTGTTATGTCACGGGTAGAGAGGCACAGTATACTAAACAAGACATATGTCATGGCAAACCACACTTACAATGTGTCGAAGGACAAACACACTCTCTGACTAGCATTAGAAATGGCCTAGGGCACATCAGCAGTGTCTGCCAATGTACACCTATGTTGTGGAATACACTACTGATGTTGGATGAGGCTGTTGTAAGTAGTTCATATCTGAACATAATGCAACATGGTCAGATAGTTGCATAGGTTCATAGGTTTATACTAGGCTATCTGCCCTAAGGCAGTTATAAGCCTAGCCCAGTGTTTTGTGGCTTATGCCACCCCTTACATGGAAACAATACTGTGCCCATTAGTTTGTTGTGCCTCTGTCCAGCAGTGACACAGAGACAATTCCCTGTAAACCTATGATCTCACATCCACAGGTCAAGATTCCTCTTGAACAGAGCCAGCAGGTGCTCTGCCTCACATGGACCGGGATTGTATTCCAATTTATCTCTAAATTCAGAGCTGGATTTGCCACTGCTAGTCTTGCAGGGCCTTATAGCTGGCCCTACTGCTATCTAAATTCCTCCTCCCAAGTTGGGAATCTACCCAAAATGTAATGACTGCAACAGTGAATACCAAAGAACAGGCTTAAGGTATTACACTTGTGTGCGCTTACCATAAATGTAGATGTTCGAGTGTATTCACTGTTGCAGTCCTATTTGCCCTCCCTCAGCCCCCTAACTCTTTTTTGGCTATACCTCTACTTTCCTTATGCATGCTAAAAAAAGCCTTTTTGGTGTATTTGCTTTTTTGGTGGAGAGTATATCTTTGTGCTTTTGGTATTTTAATCTGCTTCCCATTAGGGGGCACCTGACATCAGGGGCAAGAAAACTGATGTAATGAGCTTCGGCTGCATGTTTATACCCCTGATGACCTGAAACGTCATTGAAAAGGGACAGCAACCAATGCAGGACCTAAAGACTTTGTTAATCCAGGCCGACTGAGGGCTGCCCAGCAAGCAGATAATCGAAATGTAATGACTGCAACAGTGAATACACTTGAACATCTACATTTATGGCAAGTGTACTGACACTGTACTTGCCTGACATTAGAGAGAGCATTTTTACACCAGCATGTGGGACAATCGCTATTACTATCTTCCTCTCACCAGACTCTGATGATGTCATCAGCTATACACTGGCTGATGTGCAGATGTATCGAAAATGTTCCCATAAGGTCAGGGTCAGAGACTGGCCTGTAGGCCAGGCACAAGTCACATCATCCTATGTGATACAGATTACAGTGACATGACTTTCATTCTGTCCACATACATCAAGACATGGTTTGCAGGCCCTGTATTTTCTGCAGGATAAACTCCTAATGAATCTCTTTATTAGTGTTCTGATGGGGTTCAAGTATAGTGCTGTTATATCCATCCTCAGATCTGTATATGATGACCTGACTTATGAGGTGCACAGTGATGTAGCCTTTCCATACTACTGTGGGGACTTGAGGCCGGATGAAGCTCAGATTGCTATCTACTTGTGCTCCCAGGTCTTGAATCACTAGGGTTTTCAGCAAAGAAGGAGTGTTGTCAGTGCTGTAATTAGCAAAGGAATTCCACTTTGTGGAAAGCAAAAATAATAGCACATTTATTTGTAAACTGTGTGGCTTTTGGCACCAATAATTTGTCCCTCCGGTAGTATAGGGGAATAATACTGATACCAGCCACGAATCACCAAACTTGCTATCAGCACTCAAAGAGTAGTAGAATCAAAGTGTGCAAAAACACAACTTTATTAATTAGGGCTTACAACAAAGACTCCTTCAGAATACTACTAGAATCAATGACACCACATGAGTCTTAAATACTTTAATTCAATCAGTCATGTGATAAAATAATCAATAAAAGCCCAACTGATACATTTAAAAACAAACAAAAGTAAATACTCTTAAAGGCATAAAACACACACTATATTATATTATATTGTGTGTTTGATATATTTTATCTCAAGACTATCCATTAGAATATCGCATATAAAAAATAACAGCAAAGGAAACTAGAAACAAACATTCACTGTTGCCTAACTTTTACAAAGGTAATAAGAGTAACTACACCCTGTATGAGTGCAGCGCTCTTAAAAACTGACAGCTAAAGAACCCTGCAGGTGCACATAAGGCATTTAACCTAATCTACTTGGCATAGCTCTCTTTAAAATCTAACAAGTCTTCCCAAGGTCCTCCTCTGGGATCCTGCTTGGAACTTTTTCAATGACCACAAATTTGAAACCCTTGTGAAGAGTTATTCTCAATATGCGTGCTATATTGCACTGTTTTTATTTCTTATTTTTGTTTTTGATGTCTCTAGCATGATCATGCACATTTTCTCTTGGTCTCTGCCAATATAAAACCAGAACAAACCTCACACAAAGCTTTATAAAAACAACTCCCACAGTGTCATGAGATATTATTTTTCCTGCTACTTTATTTTTGATGTAAAAATTATTGATTTTTGATCTTATTTACTAATTTAATTAGTGGACGAGAACAAAATCCATTTTTCATTCCTATAGCCTTTTCTAAAACAATGCTAGGTTTAGACCTAACTTTCCATGATTCCATCAAAACCTTGAAAAATATGCAATTCTTGTTTAAAATGTAAGATAGAAACATTCAAATACTAAATCTAGTAACAAAAGCAAATATAGTGCTTTATGGACTGTTATTTTTCTTGTTGATAGTGGCTGTCTACTGAAATACTTTTTATTACCATAATTCAAAATCAGTACTATAATACCTTTTTCCCCTTTTAGTGCTTACTTCATTAAAAAATTGTCCAAAAATTCTAATGGATAGTCTTGCGGTAAAAACATATCCAAAAGCAAATGACATTGAGCCAGAAAATATATATCTTTCGTAACCATATGGGCTAATCTAATAAATTGCTCTTTCACCAAAGTCTTCTCTACATGCAAGGGATGACTACTATTATAATGCAGCAAGCTGTTACTATAAGTTGGTTTTCTAAATTGCTTACAAAACAGTTATTCTCCTTTCTGATAGTTACATCTAAATAATTAATACTGTCCCTGCAATAAGTATGGGTAAATTTCAGGAACTCTGTAGTGTTATGTAGTTTATAAAATCATGAATTGCCGTCTCATCACCTGTCCATAAAAAAAAAAAAAAAAAAAAAAAAAATCTATATAACACAAATAAAGAATCCAATTATCAGCAAATGAAGAATTAAATAAATATTTACGCTCCCACATTAACATAACAATATTTGCAAAAATGGGGGCACATAATCACCCCCATTGCCACACCCATTTTTTGATGAAAAAACTGACCTTTAAAATAAATAAAATTGTTTTTTAAAATTATGTCCATCAGGGTAACCAGAATAAGTACCTGGTTATTCATAAACAAACTACCATATAAGAATTCTTCAAACCACTCAATACCTATATTATGTGGAATAGAACCATATAGGTTAACTACATCAACAGTCAAAAAAGAAACATTCTTATCATAATGTAATTCATTTAATTTTTTCAAAGAATGCCATGAATCTATGCATATGCTCTTCTTTTTTCAGTACTTCTTTAAGTGTGTGATCCAAGTATTTTCCTATAAATTCCGTTTTTGAGCCATTAGCACTAACAATGGGCCTCATAGGAGGGTCCAGTTTATCTTTGTGTAGCTTCGGAATACCAAAGATACATGGTGTCCTAGGATATTTAACTACTAGAAATTCTAGCAACCTACCATCTATTAATTCTTGGTCGTACATGTCTTGTAAAGCCATATCAATTCTTTGGTTTGAAATATTCATAAACCTTTTAGAAACTTCTTCGTATGTACTATCTTCTAACAACAGTGTGTTAATTTTGTTGGTATAATCAACTTTAGACATTAGTACCATGCACCCTCCCTTATTTGGCTTCATTATATGAATTGAAGTGTTTTTAATCAGTTCGTTTAACAATTGACATTCTGTGTTTGATAAATTGTGTCTCATGTTTTCTTTACCAACTATTGCTCGAAAGTCAAAATCACACAATTTCTCAAATACTGTCAAGCAATGTATTAAGGGAGGATTAAAGAGACTTTTTGTAAAAAGAATGGTTACCGTCATTAATAACATTGTTACTGAATTAAACGAAAATTTAAGTTTCTCACAAACATTTTTAGGTCTAAAATAACTTTTCAGAGCGTCTAGCAGGCACAAAATTTAAGCCCTTACATAACAAATTTGCAATTTTCTCATCAAAAAAATGCATAGTAAAATTGAAAACAGTAAAGTCACCTTTGGAGTTGGTAATTTCCTTAACATGTTCACAATGAAAATTGTGTGCACTATTATGCTGTTCTGACAACACCACTAATGCATCAAGGGTTTCAGCTTGCAGACCTCGAAAATCGTCATGAATATCAAATAAATTAGTTAACTCTGTACCAGTTATTTACAATACTGTTGTCTGTTGTGAAAGGGCTGCTGATTCTGATACCCTCACCCTTGTCGATAGCATGGTGGACTATAATCTGCTTGTTGTGCTTGATTCCATATTCTCGACTATCTCCTTGGAATGCCCTGCCCTAAAGGGGCTTGTTCATTATGTGATGCATTAGTAGTGACTTCCTGCTCGTTCAAATTATTACGATTAGAACCTGTGTTAGCTGAAGCCTGTGCTGGTTTGGGATACGCCAAACCAGACTCATATCATTAATATCCCTTAATAACTTTTTCCTTACAGTTTTGTATGTCCCAGTAATTTTGTCAGTATTGTCAAACACATTCTTATACTTAGACACATTGTGTTCAAAAAGTAAATCGTTGCATATAGTTTTATCTAAATCAGACAGCTCTTTCTGCAAACTTTCTATGTTGTTGTGATTATGCTTCATTAAAATATCAAGCAATTCCATGCCTTGTCTGTCAAACTGTGCAATAAGTTCAAGATAAAGTGGTGAGTTATGTACAAGCCCTGTAGGGTACTTCCAATGCCTAAGACCCTTCTGCACCACTTTATTTTTGATACATTCTAGAAAATAGAACCTGTGTTAGCTGAAGCCTGTGCTGGTTTGGGATACGCCAAACCAGACTCATATGCATTAATATCCCTTAATAACTTTTTTCCTTATAGTTTTGTATGTCCCCAGTAATTTTGTCAGTATTGTCAAACACATTCTTATACTTAGACACATTGTGTTCAAAAAGTAAATCGTTGCATATAGTTTTATCTAAATCAGACGGCTCTTTCTGCAAACTTTCTATGTTATTGTGATTATGCTTCATTAAAATATCAAGTAATTCCATGCCTCGTCTGTCAAACAGTGCAATAAGTTCAAGATAAAGTAGTGAGTTTATGTACAAGCCCTGTAGGGTACTTTCAATGCCTAAGACCCTTCTGCACCACTTTATTTTTGATGCATTCTAGAAAATAGGCATTTTCTAGCTGTAACTTTCTGCACTTAAGTAATTTTGTTTCAAACATGTTCAAGGATTGCTGAAATGTACAAGTACCCTGGTTATTATTTCTTCCGCCCATGAACAAAAAAAATCTTTCTGTAACCAGTCTAAGTTGTGCCTCACAAGTGAACAGTTATTAGTACCTTATACATTGATAGTATTCAAACGAAAGTCAGACAAATTCGGACTTGACCGAACACTTTCCGTTCTGCTTCCACTAGGAGCCTCTTTTGAAATTTCTTGTATCAGTTGAGTTAACAGTCCAATGTTCTCCACTGGGTCATTCTCCAGAGTGATAGTGTGCAAGGAGGTGTCCATGTCTAAAATCAGCATACACTCACAACTCCACAAACCAGTAACCCAAACGAAGACTAGGAATAATATTAATACCAGCCACGAATCACCAAACTTGCTATCAGCACTCAAGAAGTAGTAGAATCAAAGTGTGCAAAACACAACTTTATTATTAGCTTACCAGGATATAACAAAGACTTCTTCAGAATTCTAGAATCAATGACCACACGAGTCTTGAATACTCTCATTCAATCAGTCATGTGATAAAATAATCCATACATAGTGTAGTTACTCTTATTACCTTTGTAAAGTTAGGCACAATGAATGTTTGTTTCAGCTTTCCTTGTTATTTAATATGCTGCTGCTATTTTTTAGTCTTAATATATAATATTTTGTGTTTTATGTCTGTAAGAGAATTTACTTTGTTTTCAAATGTATCAGTTGGGCTTTTATTGGATTATTTTATCACATGACTGATTGAATGAAAGTATTTTGGGCTCATGTGGTCAATGATTTGTGAGAAACTTAAATTTTCATTTAATGTTCAGTAACAATGTTATTAATGGTGGTAACCATTCTTTTTACAAAAAGTCTCTAATCCTCCTTCATACATTGTTTGACAGTATTTGAGAAATTTTATGATTTTGACTTTCGTGCAATGTTAGTTGGTAAAGAAAACCTGACACACAATTTATCAAACACAGAGGGCAGGATTCAGGAAGGCTTACACAGAGTTCAAGAGTAGTGTAAGCCTCCCGATCCAGGAACAGCCCAAACCTCCGTGTAAGAGACAGCTAACACGTCTCTTACACGGACTGGTGGATAGCTCAATACCTCATTTGCAGTGGAAAGATATGCAAATGAGGTATTTGAGCGATCCAAAAGCCTAAACCAGTCCGTAACGGGCGTGTTGCAGAAATGTACTCAGCTGACAACTGAGTACATTTCTGCAAAATTGACAACGGTGCATATGTTTCATTTAGCATGCCAATGGCCAAATATGTGGCCATTGGCATTAAAAATGTTACAAAACAATTAAAATAACTTTTTTCATGGGATTTTCATGTGTAACTGCAGCACACACCGCAAAGCGGTGTGCTGCTTAAAACTGAAAACCGAAGCTTTTAAGCCCACAATTGTGGGTTTAATGTATTACATGGAATGACAATGCAGGGACTAGCAGACCAAAACAATATGGCCTCCGTGTAGTGGTTGTCAAGGGGAAGCTCCATGTAAGACATGTAACTAAACATTACTAGGCAATCCTATGTAAATGTGGGTTACAATACTGAATCACACTGCCACATAGGTAATGAGCACTTTTGAGTAGTGTAAGAGTTATAGAAGGGGAGGAATAGAGTGAGAGGTAGGTGACATCACGGGGAAATGATAGAAATAATACATTGGAGGGCAGTGTAGCGTGAGAGATGACAGACAGACATCAGGGAGAGGTGTGTCCCAACAGAACACTAGGAAAGTCAAGAAATAGAGGTGCACACTATCCTACACTCAGACTTTCTTGATATAATGCGTGCATGTGCGTGTAAGGCAGGTTCAACATGTGGGAGCGTGTTGCAAACCGTTTGCAATGGTTTGCGCGGGCGTGGACGTGTGTAAGGCAATGTAAACATCAGGAAGCCTGTTGCCTGATGTATAAGGCTGTGTGCGCACGTTTTAACATGAATCAGCCAAGTTCACACCGTGTAAGGATGTGTCTTGTGCCGTTTAACACCGTGTAAGGATGTTTCTTGTTTAACAGCGTTTAACACCGTGTAAGGATGTGTGTGCGCGTTTAACACCATGTAAGGATGTGTGCGCGCGTTTAAATATCTGTGAGCATGCTTAAGCTGGTGTGCACATTGCTCCCCCTCAGGAAACAGAGAGGAAAAAGAAAACAACCAGAATACAGGGAAGCTGCTAGAGGAGACTGCTGAAGTTAATTGGTGCGAACAATTGGAAGCAGGCAATTACACAGGCAGACCAGAAGCCCAACCCAGCACTTAAAACACTGCAAACAGCAGTGCAAGGTGTTTCTCACAAGAGATACTGCAAGAAAGGAGTAAGCTATCAGAATTGAAAACTGACAAAAGCTGAACTCAGAGCAGAAATGGTAGGGGCTGCCATAGCTGTTATAATCAGGCATAGGCGGATTGCTGAGGGTGGTGACAATGCAGATGCTGACAGACAACCCAGAGTGAGGAGAAGGAGAAGAGTATACAGGCCCAGGGTCACCTACCATGGGTTACATGAGCTGGAGATAGTAGCGCTACAGAGTGGACAGAGACCTTCTGCAGCAAATTGTTGAGCTGTGCAGGCCACGTCTCACACACAGAACCAACAGAGGGGAACCCATCCCAGTGGAAACCAAGGTATGTGTTGGCCTAAGAATACTAGCAACAGGTACCTACCAGAGACCAACTGGTGATATGATGGGGATATCACAGGCATCAGCCTCCAGGGTACTGCACCAGTTCCTGGATGCCATGTCAGCGATCATGTATATTTCCCCAATGACCGTGAGGTAGTGGCCAGCAATATGCATCTCTTCCAGCAAATAGCGGGATACCCTGAGGTACTGGGTGCAATAGACTGCATGCACATACGCATCAAAGCACCAGCCGGTGAGCGGGTAGAGCCTATATTAACGCAAGGGATTCCCCTCCATCAACTGCCAGGTCGTGTGTGATGCCCAGGGAATAATAATGAATGTGTGTGCTGGCTTCCCTGTGAGCTACCACGATTCCCACATTTGGCATCTGATGCAGCTGTACCAATCATTTGCCAGTGGGGACTTCCCACATGGACACCTAGTGGGGGATGCAGGTTATGCACTGGAGCCGTGGCTGATGACACCCATCAGAAATGCACGCACACCTGAACAGGAACGCCATAATGAGGCACACGCACAAACACGTAATGTCATAGAGCGTGTGTTTGGGCTGCTCAAGTCACGGTTCTGGTGTCTGGACACATCTGGTGTAGCCTTGCAGTACACACCAACTACATGTACCCAAATGATCATGATATGTGCTATGCTACATAATATGATCCTGCGGAAACAGCTGCAGCAGGACCAGCATAGGGCTGGGCCAAACATACCCCCACCATTGCCAAGGCCACCACAGGGTGACTCTGAGGAGGAACAACCTGACCTTGCCCCAGTAGGCAGAAGGAGGCGTGCCCAGTATGCCCTGGCCTTGGCAAAGAGGCAACGCATAGCACATACACTGGCTCAGTAGGAACACTGGGACTGATACCCCCTCTGACACACTCACATAGTAGCCTAACATGACACAACCTGCTTCCAAACATCTACAGGGAGTGTAGTATGTGCATCCGACAGAGGCAGCCCTGCAGCACCACCTGAGGCATGAATGCCATGTGTTAAGTAATGTAACACAATGTACCATATGCACACCTGAGGACCCTGACTAACAGCCACCCTCACCAATCATAAACCACAAAAACACAAACCCACCTGCATAGGTACCACAAGGGATAGGAACCTAGATGTAATGCTACCCAATGCCAGAAGTATAAACAGCAAGATGTGTGCAGTGTAAGCGCGCACAGTATAGAAAGAAGGTAGATATCAGTCCTGCAATAAAAAAAAAGGGTCAAAGCCCACATCAGCACCCTAACACTACCAGGTCACACCCCATACAGTGATGTACAGCTGCAAAAACATGTAACAAGCTCAAAATGAGGGTGACTAGCAATAAATGTCATGGATAACCACACACCCATGTTGGTACCACAACAAGCAGCATGGATTAGCCATGGTCAAATACCAATGGCTAAAACTGCCTACTACTATATAGCTTGCTGCAGACCACTGTCCTAATAGCAGGAACTGCACCAGGCCTATGTTTGAATACAGGAAGATATCAAGCCCCCCAAACCACAGTATATTGCTTGACTGAAAATACCTATACATACACCATAGCTTCATAGTTAACTACTAGGCTATATGCCCTACTGCATTCATAAGCCTAGCCATAGTGATGTGGCTATTGCCACCCCTTATAGTGGTAATAAGTGTACAGAATAGATTCTGAATATTGTGCCTGTGACATAGTAGTGACACATTATGACCCCCTTATGTAATCGAATAACATGACTGTGCCTCTGTCTAGTAGTGACACAGGGAGGACCCATGGGGTAAACCTGCAATCTCACATCCAGTTGTCCAGATTTCTCTTGAAGAGAGTCAATGAGGGACTCTGTCTAACATGAACTGGGATTCTTTGCTAGAGTGTGAGAAGCCTCTGAGTTATGACTCTGTCCCTCCAGCATGTCCTGTACATGTATGTGCTGAGGTTCAAATCCGTAGCTCTCATGGCTCTGGTGGATTTGGATTGCTTGCAGTGGAGCTTGTCCACCAAATCCTGATTGGACATGGTCTTGTATGTCAGGCATAGGTCCCCTGTAAGTAGGCGGTCTGCTACTAAATAAAGCTGGATTTCCTTTAGTCCGGAAGCATATGACATGTGTTGTAGACCCATGATCCTCTTGGTAAGGTACTTTTGGGGTCTTCCCAGCTGTTGCAAGTGCTGGGTGAGGTACATACCAAATGGGGCTTTGTATTCAATCATGGGCCTGATAAGGGAGAAGTATAGTGGTACAATGACCTCCTTTGATCTGGATGTAAAACCCGTCATGATAAGGTGGGCAAGATAGAAAGTCTGTCTAACCACCTTGGCAACATGGGTGTCAAATGAGACGTCACTATCTACATGTGTCCCCAGGTGTCTGATTTGTTTTCTGTGCTCAGTGGGTTGCTGTCTATGTATTGATTTGTGGGTACTGTGTTCCTCCCAAAGGGGATGACTACACATCAGTTGCATTCAGTTTCAGGCCATGATTCCGGCACCAGCTATCTGTCTTTGTGACGGCAGTCTTTAAGATGTGTGTGCCGGCTGATGTATTCACTATGGTGCCTAGGTTGCAGTCATCTGCAAACTTTGTCAGTCACAACCCTCCCATGTTTGCTTTCACATCTGAAAAGTAAATGCCAAATAAGAGGGGTCCCAGGACAGATCCTTGTGGGACACCACTTGTGACTGGCTTTGAATCTGACAAGGCACCTGCAATGTTGACTTTATGGGTTCTGTTTCCTAGCCATTTTGCAACCTATCCTGTGACATATGGTTTTATATTTCAGCTGTTGAGCTTGTCTATGATGCCTGAGTGGGGTATTGTGTCAAAGGCCTTGGCCAAGTGCAAGTAGGCTGTGTGGACCGTGTAGCCCTCATCAATGGCCCTACTGACAGTTTCAAAATAGTCAACTAGGTGCAAAAGGCAGGATCTGCCCAGTACAAAGCTGAACTGGGTGGGATCAAGGGTCTGTAGGTCACCAATGTCTCTGTTTAAGAGCTCCATAATGACTCTTTCCATAGCTTTGCAGACAAGGCTGGTTAAGCTTGTGTGGTGGTAGTTGCCAGGGTCTGTGGAGGCATCTTCTTTGTGGAGTAGGACCGCTGTTGCTGTATGCCAGTGTTCAGGTACATATCCTGTAGCAAGGCTAAGGTTAAATAGCATTTGTATATACGGGTTTAGCTCCTTCTGGAGTTCACATAGCACGCAACTGGGGATACCATCAGGTCTCATTGATGCTGTGTTCTTCTCTTTGCTGAGTGTGGCTCTCACATGGACATCTGAGATGACAGTGAGGTTACATTCAGCTGTGATAACTATCTTCCTTTGGGGGTGAGGGAGGGGGAAAGTTGCACTGAACCTGTCTGCCAGAATGTTGCCAATATCTGTCAGGTCACTGAAATATATGTTGTTGTGTACCAACTCTGAGCATATCTGAGGGTTCCCACCCAGGTTTCTGACATAGCTGAAGAAGGCAGTATGGTTATCTCCATTGTCTTTCGTGATTTATGTCTCCAAGTTGACCTTGGATGTCTGTATGAGAGAATCTTGCTTTTTACTAGTGCTGATCACAGCTGCCTTCCCTGTAGGAGATGTAGCTCTGTCTTGCATTAGTATCCGTCATCTGTTATACAGTTTGTTTATGGCTGGGGTCGACCAGACAGGCCACTTTCCCTTGGTGGAGAGGGTCTTGGTTTTATTTGTGATTGCATGGTCCATGCTTTCTCGGAGATGTCTGTAGAAAGCGTCTGTGAAGGAGTCACCATTGTGTGTTGTGGTTTCCACTGGCCCAGTGGGCTTAAAGGATACCATCTCAGTCTGAAGACGTGTGAAGTCAGCTTCTGAGATGTTTGTCGCTATATTCTTTGTATTATACTAGCACTGACACAAGTGTAGACAATTTCCCAGAATCCATCAAACAAACTGGACATGCAAAATGTAACACTTCCACAAGAGGGGTAAGCATACTGGATGTGATAATCAGCAATATGTGTACTGCATGTCAAGATGAGACGTGTATCCCTCACTGGTAAGACCAGACCATAGAGTAATCAGACTGTAGTTACACATCCCGACCCCAGTCCCTGGCCAGATTACCACAGTGAAACACATGTATAAAGCATAGCTTGCACCCCGAAACACATGTATAAAGCATAGCTTGCACCCCTACAAACCAATGTGGAATCCATGAAAAGCCCTGTGCAGGTCCAGAATATGGGACACACTGCAGAAAATGTTATACAGGCATACCATGAACACAGCCAAGAGTGCTTGGAGTCTGCAATCACAAACAACAAGACACAATGCCATACACCCAGGCATCTGGCATGCTGGACTCCAGCAATTACTAAACCATTGAAGAGAATGAGGAAGCTACCACATGATAGATCAAACATAAAAAGTGAAGTAATCAGTGATCACTAGTATGGCAATAAAATGTTTCCACACATACAATCCACTAAGACCAGGCAAAACAAGTAGAATCTGTGAATCCAGTGGCAATGTGACACCTGTCCCAAGTACACACACAACAACAACTCACCCCAATAAATACAAATGTATGTGACAGATGCAACCAGGTAGCCAAACCGGAGCCTGAGCACCCCCAAATCAGTACTGTCAAAACTAGTCAGGAGGACAAGGTAACCACATACACCACAAACCCAGTCCCACATAGACCTACAACGACTGTAAACCAAACACAAAAACATTCCCAGAGGCCCTAATTACAAACACACAACACCAACACAAGCCTCCAAAGCAGACACCCAATAAAACAACCTCCAGACATAGCACATGTAACACATAGTACACAAAGCTGGTGTGCCAAACAGTCACAGGACAGAAGGAGAAACAACATGCCTGATACAGTTGTAATAGGTGACTCCATAGTGAGACATGCTGCTGTTCCAGGGATGGCTTGCACCTGTCACCCATGAGCGTCTGGATATTGCCTAAGGCTTTTGCAACCTACAGAGATCCTTCCGTAGGCAAGGCTGAAAAGAACAACCCACCACCATAGAAAACAAAACTGGAAAGAAACAGAAGGGTAATGCTGATCAATGCCAGATGTGTAAACCTCAATATGCATGCTCCTGAGGCCCTCCCCAGTATGGAGAACATTGATGTCTGTCCAGTGATAGAAACCTGCTGCAAGCCTCGTGACAGCACACCAGCACTACCAGGTAATACCACATATCATGTGTTATGGCCACAAAGTCTGTAACAAAACATAAAAGGAGGGTGAGTATCCATATTCAGCACAGACACCCATACGTCCAGTTAACTGACCATGCTTATGTCATTGCAGTCCACCTATGTGTAACTAACCGTAGGCAAGACTGCTGTACAGTCTGTAGCATGCTACAGACCACACCCTCACACACAGGAACCCCACCCCACTGTCCTGAAGACAGTGGACAGTATGAATGTGCCACCAAATACAAGACAAGGTACACACAAATTACCACATAGGTGGTAAACCATTATGTGTAGAAGGAGTAATCAGGGACCTAGTGACACAAGTGGACAGTCACCTGTTATGTGACAGTCACATCGCCAATTTGTCTAGGAAGACTGTCTATATTGGACACTGTATCATGAACAGATTCACATCTATGTCAACAAAGGTCATTGTGCCCCCATACTGTTCCCCTATCAGACCATATTGTAGTACAATGCCTCATTTGGGATGTACATTACCTGGCACCTGCAGCAGTTAGAAAGACCTCAAAGGTACCTCAGCAAGAGTCAGAAAGGGTCTCAAATATATCTCATATGCTGCCTGGCTGTAGACACCACAGCTGAATGCAGTCACATACTGCTTACACCGAGGCATTGTATGTCTGTTGTACAAGTCCATGTCCAACACAGAAGTAATGGACATGCTCAACCCCAGACACCTCAAAGCCATTGGAGCTGTGTGAGTCAGAGATGTCAGCCTCAACACATAATCAAATAGGATGTGCTGGAGGGACAGATACCTAACCCTGAGTCTCTCCACACCCTGGAACAGAATACCACTACATGTTAGGCAGAGCCCCTCACTGACACTCTTCAACAGGAAGTTAGCAAAATGGATGGATAATTGTAGATGTACACTGGGGGTCTTTACTGTGTCATGTCCAGACAGAGGCACAGCTAAGTAAATCATAAATGGCCATAATATTCAGATAGCAAGGGGTGGCAAAAACCACACACACTGTGGCTAGGCTTACAAATGCCCTAGGGTGTATAGCCTAGTATGAACCTATGGACCTATTATGATACAAATTGTACAGGACACTAAGGATAACACCAAGGCTGCTGCAACTGATGGTAGTAAGCGTGTTGTGAATTCCCAGATATGCTCCGGATCACACAAATATTACAAACAACATACCAAACACACACACGTATTGCCAACATACATCCTGACAGGTGCAGTGCAAACCCCCCCCCCCTCATAATGCAAAATATCTTTCCCAGCAGACTGCTGCCTCCCTGACATTATGTCAGCCTTAACACAGGATATGTACCCAAAGAGCAGTGTACAACAACAGTGGTCGTTCTCAAGAAAGGTGTCACCTGAATGGATATTAAAAACAACCACCCCAGACTCCTGAGAAGCTTGGTCTGCACAGCTATGGAAAGGATCAGCATGTACCGTGGACATAATGATATTGGGGATCTATTGACACCCGGCCCTACCCAGTGTGGGTTTATTAAGTGCAGACCCCGCCCCTAAACATGTGTGACTCAGTTGAAACAGTAATTAAGGTCACTGATGAGGGCAATGTGGTCCACACAGTGTAGCTGGACCCTGCAAAGCCTTCCATACAATACCCTACATGTTCAATATAGATATGCTCACCAGCTGATATATACACCCCAATGTCACTAGAGGGGTTGCAAACCAGACCACCAACAGAACTGACATGGTCAGACATGCTGCAGCCATGTCAAAACCACATATCACAGGTATCCCACAAAGCTTGGTCCTGGGACCTTCCCCGTCTGGTATAGATGTCCCATAGGTAGAGGCCAACATGTAAGGACTGTGCCTGAACATGTTTGCAGAGGGCTACAAACCGCCTAACATATCTGACACAAGCATCCCACAAAAGGGCCCCATAGAAACAGACAACCGGTGCCATAGCCATGTCAGCATGCTAAACGGAGAAAACTGTATAGTCAACCTCTGCGGATATACAGTAAGTGACCACCAATTACCACATAGGTGTTAACCCATTACATACTTAACATGTAATGACAGACCTGGGTACACAAGGTGATAGATATCCTGCATTGGACAAACATGTGGCTGTAGTGTTAACAGAAACAATCCATATACCAACCTAATCATGAAGGTTATGACATCTAGATAAGGGGAGGTCATTGTGGTTCTGCAGTTATCCTTCATCAGTGTTACAATTGTCCACAACTGCCCCTGTGGGCTGTACCTCAGTAGACACCTGCATCAACTGTAAAGTCCACAACAGTACCTCACCAGGAGTATCAAAGAGCTTGAACAGACGTAATGTGTTGCCTGATTAAACAGGGTGCAACTGCACACACCGCCATGCTGGCCACCCAGACGCAAGCTGTGCCTGATGTAGAAAGCCATGTCCAAGCTGGAATCAATGAACATGCTGCACCTTGTACAATCTGAATGGCAGTGAGCTATGCACATGAGGGACCTGAACCCCAGCACTGACATACATAGGACAAGCTGTACTGCATCATCCATAACACAGAAGCCACCCCCACGCATGAGTAAACTACCAGTACAGGTTATCCATAGAGTCACTCGTAGATTCTCCTCAACAGGAATCTTAATGAGTGGATGGGAGATGTTAGGTTTACCCTGGGTATCACTGTTATGTCACGGGTAGAGAGGCACAGTATACTAAACAAGACATATGTCATGGCAAACCACACTTACAATGTGTCGAAGGACAAACACACTCTCTGACTAGCATTAGAAATGGCCTAGGGCACATCAGCAGTGTCTGCCAATGTACACCTATGTTGTGGAATACACTACTGATGTTGGATGAGGCTGTTGTAAGTAGTTCATATCTGAACATAATGCAACATGGTCAGATAGGTGCATAGGTTTATACTAGGCTATCTGCCCTAAGGCAGTTATAAGCCTAGCCCAGTGTTTTGTGGCTTATGCCACCCCTTACATGGAAACAATACTGTGCCCATTAGTTTGTTGTGCCTCTGTCCAGCAGTGACACAGAGACAATTCCCGGGGTAAACCTATGATCTCACATCCACAGGTCAAGATTCCTCTTGAACAGAGCCAGCGAGGTGCTCTGCCTCACATGGACCGGGATTGTATTCCACAGCATAGGGAGTCTGAGTGACAAATCTATCCCTCCAGCATGTCCTACGTATATCCCTGCTAAGGTTTAAGTCACTTGCCCCAGTGGTTCTGGTGGATTTGGAGATTTTGAGGTGGAGCATGTCCATTAATCCCTGGTTGGACATGGCCTTGCAGGTCAGGCACATGTCACCTCTGAGCAGACGGTATGCGAGTGAATAGAGCTGGAGTGTCTTCAATCTGGCAGCATATGACAGATGTTGGAGTCCCTTTATCCTTTTGGTGGGGGACATCTGGGGTCTCTCCAATTGCTGCAGATGTCGGGTGAGATACAACCTGAATGGGGCATTGTACTCTATCATTGGTCTGATAAGTGAAGAGTACAGGGGAACAATGACCTCACTAGATCTTGATGTGAATCCCTTCATGATCAGGTGGGCAATGTAGAAGGTCTTTCTAACCACTTTAGCAACATGAGTGTCAGAAGAAAGGCCACTGTCAACCTGGGTCCCCAGGTCCATGATAACCTCCTCTGTGCTTAGAGGATTGCCACCTATATGGTAGCTTGGGGTTACCTTGCTTTTCCCAAAGGGTATGACTATACATGTTTTGGCATTTAACTTCAGGCCATGGCTCTGGCACCAGCTATCAGTTTCCATGAGTCCCTTCTGAAGGATATCCATGTCTGATGCACTGTCCACTATGGCGCCCAGTTCGCAGTCATCTGCAAACTTAGTCAGCCAAAGTCCTCCCGTGTTGGCCTGCACTTCTGAGAAGTAGATGCCAAACAATAGGGGGCCAAGGACCGAGCCCTGTCGGACACCACTTGTGACCGGCTTGGAGTCTGACATAGTGCCAGCAACTCTAACCCTGTGGGTCCTGTCCTTAAGCCAGTTTGTAACCCATCTTGTGACATATGGGTTTACATTTAGGTTGGTAGGTTTTTCTACAATACCCGAGTGGGGTATTGTGTTGAAAGCCTTTGCAAGGTCAAGGTAGGCTGTATGGACTGCCTTCCCCTCATCAATGGCCTTAGTGACTGTTTTGAAAAAGTCGACCAAGTCCAGAAGGCATGATCTGCCCTTGACAAAGCCAAACCGGGACGGGTCCAGTGTCTGCATGTCCCCTATATCTTTGTTTATGAGCTCCATTATGATCCTCTCCATAGCTTTGCAGACTAGACTTGTTCAGCTTATGGGGCGGTAATTACCAGGGTCCGTAGGGGCACTGCCTTTGTGCAGATGTGCACAACTGGACCCTAACCAGGCTGTTGTGCTCACTATGGAAATGTAAAGCAGTGATAGGACTAAAGACCAGGATACCATCCACCACAGTGAAAGTACTGAACCACTACACTATACAGTACTACAGTGTTAGGTCAGTATGAACGGATGTTGACAATTGTATGCAAAGTATCCCATGCAAAACCTGCAGGCACAGTATAATCCCTGTTGTGTTCACACAAAAAGCATTTGGACAGTACCTACACAACATGGCACAGAACACACAACCATAAACTGGAGATATTTGTTGCAGTTCACACTCATCCACAAATGTGATGGGCTGCAGAGTTCAACATATGGAAATCTCACACTGGGCATGCTCACACACTTTGATAAATGGGACATCTTTCACACAACATGCCATGGGAAGGCTGAACTGGGCATGCTCACACACTTGGTGCAAATATCAGATGTTATGTGATCCTATCTCGCCTACATTCTGACTGATGGGTTCGGAGCCGATCCCTCGGTTCGACTTCACGCTTATGCCAAAGAGCGAAGTCTCTTATTGGCTGAGCTTACTATATCCCAGGATGCACCACTACCAGTCCCCCAGATCTCGTTTGCCGCTAACTAGCAAAGACGTGGTCTCGAGCTGGCTGAGCTAAGTAGTGTCTTTTCACTAACTTTTTCTGTCAGGAATTTGCTATTTCTTTAACAAAAAGCTGTTTTAACAGCTACTCTGTGCTTTTGTGTGTGTTTTGAAAATTTTTTGTGGAAAATTTGTGTGTGATTGGTGTTTGTTCTGGCTACAGGCCCCCTTGATCTGTAGGGCCTTCCCTGTCAGTCAATCCCTTTCAACCTTTAGGGGTTCTTGGATTCCCTTAGATATATTCACTGTTGTATGTCTTCAGTTGGCCTTATTTTAATTGCGGGCTGTCATTCTTAACGGCAAGTTAATCTTTGTAGTGTCAGTCTATTTCAAAGAGTTTTGTCTGTGAGAGAGTTACTGTGTTCTGATTATTATGTCTCAGGCTCCTAGGCCTTCGGGCTTTAAGAAGTGCACTAAATGTAGTTTTAAAATGTCTATCATGGATGACCACTCTGTGTATATTGTTTGGGCGCCAAACATTTACAGGAGTCCTGCAGCGTGTGTCACGCTTTTCCTCGAGGTCCTCCAAGAGAGGAAAAATAAACTTATATTGAAAGGCCTTATAAAACCCTCTTTTGAAGAAGCTTTAGCATCCTCTCCTTCTCCTGCTAAAGAAAGGGCGCCGTCCGACCAGTCCGCCGGACCCGACTGCCAAAAGACATAGGCAGGCTTCTCCTTCGCTCCAAGGACTTTGGAGCCGAGGGCGAACGGTCTGCCTCGATGCCTCCAGTCTCGACTCCTCTGGCTTCGAGCCGATGGCTGGGGCATCGAGAGGGAGTCACCTTCATCGGCTCCACTGGTCTCGGGCCGATGAAGGTTGTCCGCCAGACACTTCCTCCTCGCACCTAAGTCCTCCTCGCACCGATGGAAACTGATTTGTGCATTCCTTCGCGCCGATGGTCATCGAAGTCGCCTCGAGCCGGTCCCTAGCCCCTTGGGGCCGTTGGAGAGGCCAACTCGAACACGCTCGGTCTCCTCAAGTCATCGAGGATGTCAGATTGGACATAGACAGGGTGCTCCAAAGACTGTTCCAGTCCCAGTCTTTCAAAATTTGTTTCGCTCCAACCCAATTGGTTTCGAGCCGATAGCCCATTCCATTGCCATTCCTCCGACCGCTTCGCTCCGTGGAGCAGGTGCTGTTGGAGCCAGTGGAGATCCTAGGGTCGGCTCCGACCCTTACTCCAACCCCGCCTCGGGTCCGAAGTTTGGCACGGACTTCTGGCCGGACCCGGGGTGACGTTTGACCAATGCTGTCTGTTCGAGCCTCCCTCTTGGTGCTTCAGCTGTGGGACTTCCGTCTGCTATCATGGCTCGGGACCGACACTCCCAGGATTCTGGGGTCCGCTTTCAGAGCTATGAGGAGTGCCTTGGCCAAGTCTTCTTGGCCATCTCTACGGCTTTACGGCACCTTCCCTGGGCATGGAGACTGGGTCTTTGGCAGTTCCCCTGTCCCTAGGCAGCGGGCCGGGGCCTGAGGTTACCCCACTGGGGTTCCCTCCTCCTGAGGGTTCTTCGAGTTGTCTTCGGAGGAGCCCCAAGGAAGAGATCATGCAAGAGGAAGCACGTGGACTCCCCCGAGCCCTTACATCGGACACTGATCTTGATGATGCGGAGGGGTCCCCAAAGTCGCCCCTCGGATGATGTCTCATTCGCAGACATTTTAGAGATCCTTAAGCAACGAGGCTGGATATCCAAACCCCTCTGCTGATGAGTCAGTGCTTCTCAAGGCCTTTGGGGCTCAGCCTCCGCCTCCTGGTGTCTCCGCCTTCGAGCTCCTGGATTTGGTTTGTCGGAGGGCGTGGAACATCCAGATACTGTGGAACCAGTGCCTTCTCGCCCCAACAAATTTTTGTCTGCTCCACCCGAGAAGGAGTTCTTGACGAAAGGCGTGGCTGTAGATGCCATGGTGGTGGCATCTGCTACACAACAAGACGTGGCAGAGGCTTCAACGTCCGTCCATCCTCCTAATAAGGAGTCTAGGAGCATGGACTGCACGGAAGCGCACCCTGACTTCAGCGGCCTTTACTCTAAGGTCCCTGAATTATTTGGCACACTTTACCAGGCTACAGAGGGATCTGGTCAAGGAGCTGTCAGATTCCCTCTCAGGTAACCTACCTGAGCAGCTAGCCCAGTCGGTTAGCTCTCAGTTGGCTATCCTTACCTCTATTTCTAACTCGTCCATGAGGCTCATTTCATATGAGGCCGAAGGGGCGGGCAGAGTGGCAGGCACAGGCGTAGCTCTACGGAGACAAGCCTGGCTGCTTGTGTCATTTTATGGAGGCCTTCAAGTCTTCCTTCACGCTCCCTTTGATGGGTCCTCTTTGTTTGGACCTAAGGTAAAGACACTCTTACCCGCTGTGAGCAAGAGGGAAAACTTTATCTGCCGTAGGTGCATCGTTATTCCACTCCCTTCGGCCTTATCCCAAGGCTAAGAGGAGGGAAGATGTGGTTCCAAATCACAGAAGTTTTTCCTCAACAGCAGGAAGATTCCCTTCCAGAGGCAGAGGATGGGGAAATTTTTCTGGGAGACGCCATCCCAGAGGCAGAGGGCCCTGCAATTCTGGAGACCATGAGTCCTTTCGTGGCTCTTCAGCCTCCCACACTTCATGAGGGATTGCCCGGCTGTGCTGCTCGAGCCAGTCGGGTGCCGCTTTGCCAAGCACCTAAAAGCCTGGGAGTCTATCACTCAGGACAGATGGGTGCCGGATTATTGCCGGAGGTTACACCATTCCCTTCACACACTCACCCCCACCGTCCAAAAAATCCTGGACCCACCACCCAGTCAAAGGAAATTGCAGCCGCAGAAGCTTCAAAGCTGCTAGAAAAAGGAGTCATCCAACCGGTCCCCACAGACCAGATCGATCCGGAAATTACTCAAGGTTCTTTTTAGTGCCAAAAAAGACAGGGGACCTGAGACCAATATTGGATCTCAGCAAACTAAACCAGTCCATCATGAAGTCCAAATTCCGAATGGTCACTTTACAATCCATTCTCCCATTGTTGGAGAAGGATGTTTGGATGTGCTCCATAGATCTCAAGGACGCCTATTATCACATACCGATACATCAGGCGTCCAGGAGGTATCTGCGCTTCAGCCTGGGAGACAGTCATTTCCAATTTTGTGCACTGCCCTTTGGTCTCACCACAGCCCCCAGGGTGTTCACCAAGTGTTTGGCAGTAGTGACTGCTCACCTGAGGAGTCTTGGATTCCAAGTGTTTCCCTATCTGGATGACTGGCTCCTGACTGCCACCACCAGGCATCTACTAATAGACAACCTAAAAGCCACCATCTCCTGGGTGCTTCCCTGGGAATTACATTCAATTGGTCAAAGTCTGTCTTGCTGCCCTCTCAGCGCATAAGATTCATAGGAGCAGAGATAGACTCAAAATTGATGCATCTTGCTTCCTACCGAAAGGATTCAAACTTTACAAGGTCAAGTCCAAGCCCTGCTTCCAAGATCCAAAGCCCCAGCCAGGATGGTCCTGCAACTTTTAGGTTCGATGTCTGCCACGGTTCTCCTAGTTCCACTGGCAAGATTGCACATGAGGATTCTTCAGTGGCTGTTATCGACACAATGGTCTTTTCAGAATCTCCCCCTCCATCATCTCATACTGATTACAGAAACGTGCAAACGGGACCTCCGCTGGTGGCTTCAGCCATCCAATCTGAATCAGGGAAGACCTTTTGTTAATCTCCCTCCGGCGGCCAGGCTGACAACGGATGCCTCCCAGACAGGGTGGGGGGGGCATTGTCTGGGCAGGTTAGTTCAGGGTTCTTGGCTTCCAGACGAAACCTTTCTCCATATCAATGTATTGGAAATGAGGGCTGTACTTCTGTCCCTACAGGCCCTTCACAAGTTTCTCCCTCAAGGCATTATCACTATCCACACAGACAACATGTCAGTGGTCTGGTATCTAAACAAACAAGGAGGGACCAGATCTTACCCCCTTTGCAGAGAGGCCATGAGGGTGTGGAATGGGCTGTAGCTACCAACCGTTTCCTGGTAGCGACCCACATTCCAGGGAAATCCAATATATTGGCAGACAGATTAAGCAGGACAATTCTCTCTCCTCACGAGTGGTCCCTGAACGAAACAGTAGCAGCTCAGGTTTTCAGAAGATGGGGACCCGTGCTGCGACCTGTTTGCAACACCACAAAACACAAAGTGCAAAGGTTCTTTTCCTTGACTCCGGCCAGGGGAGGCAGCTACGGATGCTCTAGCCCAACCTTGGCCAACAGGACTACTTTATGCCTTTCCTCTGGTTCCACTCATCCCCAAAGTCATCCAGAAAGCTTCCCAATTGGGGTCCACAATGATACTAATTGCTCAAGACTGGCCCGTCAGGTATGGTTCCCCTACCTAAAGAAACATGCTCTGGACGGTCCTTGGTTTTTGGATCTAACTCCGGACCTGCTGATTCATCAGTCGGGATGACAACACCAGTCCCTTCACACTTTGAAATTAGCAGCTTGGCTCCTCCACTTCCGACTTTAGTCAGAAATCACACCTTAGACCCGGAAGTTATTCACATTTTATCTTCGGCCCACAAACCCACCACTAAGAAATTGTACCTCAGTAAGTGGAAGAGGTTTGCTATCTGGGCTCAACTCAGGGGCTTAGACCCTATTACTGCCCCGATACCAGAGGTCTTGAAATTTTTAACATCCTTGTTTACTCAAGGATCTTCAGTCTCTACTATTAAAGTCCAACTAGCAGCTATCTCCAAATTTCACGAATCCATAGATCCTTCATTGATGAGCAGCAGATTATGTAAAACTTTCATTAAAGGTGCGGTGCTGTTAAGACCCCCAGTTTTTCATCCTGCGCCTCCGTGGGATCTTGATTTAGTACTTCGTGCCTTAACATCTTCCCCTTTCGAACCGGCTGCTACATGTGAGTTAAAATATCTGTCTTGGAAAACTGCCTTCTTAGTTGCAATTACCTCTGCAAGAAGAGTTTCAGAACTTCAAGCCCTATCTATCAAACCACCGTACTTGATTTTTCACAAGGATAGAGTATCACTTAGGCCTAATCCATCTTTTGTTCCAAAGGTTTGTTCTAATCTCTGTCTCCAACAATCTCTAGAGCTACCAGTTTTCTTTCCAAAATTCTCAAATGAAGCGGAATACACCTTGCATAAATTGGATGTTCACAGGCAATTGCGCTTCTATCTAGACAGGACTCAACAAATTCGAAAAACAGACCAATTGTTTGTGTCCTTTTCAGATAATAAATTGGGTAAAACCATCACTAAAGCTACTATCTCCAAATGGATTAGAGATTGCATAACTCAGGCTTATTCCTCTTCAAATAAGCAACTTACAACATCTATCAAAGCTCACTCTACCAGAGCTATGGCTACTTCTATTGCTTTTCATTCCAAGCTCGCTATTTCTGAGATTTGTGCTGCGGCTACTTGGTCCAACCCGCACACTTTCATTTCCCACTATAAATTGGATGTGGCATCTAAAGGGCGAGCATCATTTGGTTCCACGGTACTCAGGAGTGTTTTCCAGTGAGCCACCCAGGATTAAGGTGCTAGGGACGCTGTCCCATCAGTCAGAATGTAGGCGAGATAGGATCACATAACATCTTTTAGTTATGTACTCACCATAACTTCAGATGTTTGGGATCCATCTCGCCTACATTCCTAATACCCACCTCCTTCCCCTGCCTTGGAGATCAGAAGAGATTGAACGGTTTTGAGTTCTACTGTTTTTTATCTTGTTTCATCTGACGATGTTATATAAGCAGCGTGTGTGTGCGTGCATGTATGCGGACAAACTAGATCTGGGGGACTGGTAGTGGTGCATCCTGGGATATAGTAAGCTCAGCCAATAAGAGACTTCGCTCTTTGGCATAAGCGTGCAGTCGAGCCGAGGGATCGGCTCCGAACCCATCAGTCAGAATGTAGGCGAGATGGATCCCAAACATCTGAAGTTATGGTGAGTACATAACTAAAAGTTTAGCATTTTGCCACATATATCTGGTATATGTACGTGTTATTCCAGTAACCAACAACATTATAGCAATCTGACCAGTGCTCACACTTAAATGACTACAGAGACATACATGATATAGTGGATTTACCCCATATGCAAACATTGTCCACAGATACACAAGTTGTTCATACAAACAGGAACTGTTATGGCAATAAAGACCTGCAAACACTGCCATCAGCACCAAATAATGTGCATCTGACAGGTGAACATATGGGTGTAGAGGTTAACACTAGGCTGTTTGCCCTAGGGAATGACAGCTTATCCAGAGTGTGTGTTCATAGGTTCATAGGTTTATACTAGGCTATCTGCCCTAAGGCATTTATAAGCCTAGCCCAAATTATTGTGGCTTACGCCACCCCTTATGAAAAAAATACTGTGCCCATTAGTTTGTTGTGCCTCTGTCCAGCAGTGACCCAGAGATGATTCCCGGGGTAAACCTACGATCTCCCATCCACAGGTCTAGATTTCTCTTGAACAGAGTCAGCGAGGTGCTCTGCCTCACATGGACCGGGATTTTATTCCACAGCATAGGAGTCTCTGAGTGATAAATCTATCCCTCCAGCACATCCTATTTATATCCGTGCTAAGGTTTAAGTCGCTGCTCTAGTGGTTTTGGTGGATTTGGATTTTTGAGGTGGAGCATGTCCATTAATTCCGGGTTGGACATGGCCTTGTATGTCAGGCACATGTCACCTCTGAGCAGACGGTATGCGACTGAATAGAGCTGGAGTTTCTTCAATCTGGCAGCATATGACAGATTTTGGAGTCCCTTTATCCTTTTGGTGAGGAACTTTGGGGTCTCTCCAATTGCTGCAGATGTCGGGTGAGATACATCCCGAATGGGGCATTGTACTCGATCATTGGTCTGATAAGTGAAGAGTACAGGGAACAATGACCTCACTAGATCTGGATGTGAATCCCTTCATGATCAGGTGGGCAATGTAGAAGGTCTTTCTAACCACTTTAGCAATGTGAGTGTCAAAAGAAAGGCCACTGTCAACCTGGGTCCCCAGGTCCCTGATAACCTCTTCTGTGCTTAGTGGATTGCCACCTATATGGTAGCTTGGGGTTACCTTGTTTTTCCAAGGGTATGACTATACATTTTTGGCGTTTAACTTCAGGCCATGGCTCTGGCACCAGCTATCTGTTTCCGTGAGTCCCTTCTGAAGGATATCAGTGTCCGATGCACTTTCCACTATGGCCCAGTTTGCAGTCATCTGCAAACTTTGTCAGCCAAAGTCCTCCCATGTTGGCCTGTACTTCTGAGAAGTAGATGCCAAACAATAGGGGCCAAGGACCGACCCTGTGGGACACCACTTGTGACCGCTTGGAGTCTGACACAGCGCCAGCAACTCTAACCCTGTGGGTTCTGTCCTTAAGCCAGTTTGCAACCCATCTTGTGACATATGGGTTTACATTTAAGCTGGTAAGTTTTTCTACAATACCCGAGTGGGGTATTGTGTCGAAAGCCTTGCAAGGTCAAGGTAGGCTGTATGGACTGCCTTTCCTCATCAATGGCCTTGGTGACTATTTCGAAGTCGACCAAGTTCAAAAGGCATGATCTTCCCTTGACAAAGCCAAACTGGGTCGGGTCCAATGTCTGCAAGTCCCCTATATCTTTGTTTATGAGCTCCATTATGATCCTCTCCATAGCTTTGCAGACTAGACTTGTTAAGCTTATGGGGCGGTAATTACCAGGGTCCGTAGAGGCACCTTTGGGATTGGGACCACAGTTGCCGACGCCACTCCTTGGGCACGTATCCTGTGGTAAGGCTGAGATTAAACAGCTGCCTTATGTGGGTTTAATTCCTCATTTAGCTTCGTGTAGCACACAGCCGGGACACCATCCGTCCCATTGATGCTGTGTTTTTAGCTTTAGAGAGCAGCTTTCACCTGCGCATTTGAGATGTCCGGGAGGCTACACTGGCTGGGATAGTTATCTCTCCTTTAGGGGAGAGGGGTGAAGTTTGCACTGAACCTGTCTGCCAGTATGTTGGCAATGTCTGTGGGTTCAGTGATTTTTGTATCATTTTGGACTAATTCTGAGCATATCTGTGAGTTTCCACCCAGGTTCCTAACATAGCTGAAAAGGCCTTATGATTGTCCTTGAATCCATGGCAATTTTTCTCAAAATTGGCCTTAGTTGATTTTATGAGTGCTCGTAATTTTTACTAATAATGATCAGGGTGACTTCCTTTTATGGATTTTGTTCTATCATGTAATAGCTTTCTCCTCTTATTGTAAAGTTTGTTAATGGCTGGGGTCCACCAGACTGGACGCTTGCTCTGTGGAAAGAGTCTTGGTTTTATTTGGGATTGCCTGATCCATGCAGTCCTGGAGGTGTTCATAGAAGGCATTTGTAAGGGCTTCCGAGCTTGGGTTGTGGTTTCCTCTGACTCAGGGGCCTTGAAGGATACCACACCAGTCTTGAGTAGTGTGAAGTTTGCTTTAGAGAAGTTCTTCACTATGGTCTTTTTGTTTGGGGTGGGGCGGATGTGGATTTCCAGTGAGATTAGTTTATGATCAGATCTCACCAATGAGGGATATACTTCCGGTGTGGAGCATTTTGTCCCCATGTTTGTGACAATGAGATCTAGTATATTTTCTCCTCTCGTGGGAACAGTGACTAGCTGTTCCATGGCATTTGAATTTATGAACTCCAGGAACCTGGGCTAGAAAGTTAGGGCTTGAGTAATGTTCCCAGTCTATATTCGGTAGTTGAAGTCACCTAATATGATGGTGTTTGAGATACATTTATACCCTCCAGTGTCTTCAGGAAGGCTGTGTGGGGTTCCTGAGTTTGAGAGGGTGGCCTGTAGCATGCTACAATTTGTAGAGCAGTTTTGCCTATTGTTAGTTGCACCTGGATGGTTTCAAGCTTCATGTTGCCACCAACCTGGAGGTGTGAGTATCCTTTATGAATATGGATACACCCTCCTTTTGTGGAGTGGTCCGGTTTTGGGGCCGGAACGCATGATATGAGGTAAAACCTAATAGTGCCGGGTGCTCTCAGGAGCCTTGAACCAGGTTTCAGTTACAGCACAGACATCGATGTTCTCCATACTGAGAAGGGCCTCGAGTCGTGCATTTTGAGATTTAGACTTCTGGCATTGAGCAGCATTACCCTCAATTTCTTCCCATTTTGTTTTCTAGGGTGGTAGGTTTAGAATTTGAGCCTTGCCTAAAAGGCACTATGGGGTGGCAAGAGCCTTAGCCAATATCCGAATCCCAGGGTGACAGGTGCAAGCCGTCCCTCATGAAGCAGCGTGGCTTGTCAAGCATGTCATCCCAGGCAGACAGACACTGGATCCCCTTTGAATGACACCAGACATTAAGCCAATTGTTAAAGCTGATCATCTTGTCTCTATATTGTGGCATCATTCTTGGTGAAGGAAGGATACTGCTCAGGGTTAGGGTCATACCTGCCTGGGCTACATAATCAGAGAGCTCCTCTATGTCTCTTTTCATGCAGCCCAGGGAGGTATGTCCCAGGTCGTTCACACCAGCATGGACAATGACTGTGTCATATTTGTACCTGCTGTGGAGTGACCAGTGCTTGTGTTATGTGGCGGATTCTAGCACCCGATAGGCAGCTTACTGTGACCCTCTCCTTGTTCAGCCTGGTGAGTGGGACGTCAGTGTGTCTGACTATGGAGTCACCTATGACAAGTATGTTTGGTGTTGTATTTGGCCTTAAGGGCTGTGACTGCTTTGCACACTGCTTTTGTGGTTTATGTGTTGCTTGTGGGGTGTCTTGAGGTAGCAGTTGTTTGGGTGTCTGCTTTGGAGGCCTCTGCTGTTTAGGTAAATTTTACTCAGAGCCTCCGAGTATGTCTTTGTGTGTTTATGTGTTTGATTCAGTGGAGTGGTAGCATTATGTGAGGCTGGTTTTGTGGTGTGTGTAGTTGCCTTCTCCTCCTGTCTGGTCTTGCCAGTCCTGAGTTGAGAGAGCTCAGCCTCCAGTTTGGCTAAATAGCTGCATCTCTCGCAAGTATTTGTGTTATGTGGCAGGAGGAGAGGGTTGTCTGTGTACATGAGGCAGTTATAACATTGCCTCAAGATTCCCAGATTCACCAGCTGGACCGGAGATTGACAACTGACCTTTGGACATGCTAGAATAATATTGGGAAATCCTTAATTGAAAACAAGGGCCAGTGGGGAGTGAGGGTGTAGTGCTTTTAATTTTTAGTGCTGACTTATATAATTGCTTTAGTGAGCAAGTGCCAGGTAACTTGAGTGCAGTGTGATACAAGTAACTAAATGCAAAAACGACAAACAGTAACTTTCTTTCAAGTGAAACAAGGAAATAAGTACAGTAAGCAATGCAGATATCACTAGTGATCCACAGAAGCTGAGAAGTTACGTATTAGGTGAATTAGCTTCCAGGAAATAACAAGCAAACAAACAACAAGTATATAAACAAAGCTAGATTCAGTAGGCCTGGATCTAGTCTATGATAGAGCAAACAAGGTGAACCAATTTCAGTAAGATACAGTTCAAATATTCAGGCACCATAAACCTTTAACCAGAAAATTCCCAGCTCAGAAGGGCAGAGTCCAGCCTCTTCTCCCACAAGAGTGCAGTCCACGAACCTTCTTAATGTAAAATAACTGGCCTGAAGCCCAAGTGCCTAAACCAGAACTAATACACTTGGACACTGGGCTCTCAATCAGTAGTTCCCAACTTAGAAGGATGAAAGCTACCTGTCCTGCCACCACAGTGCTTGCCACAAACCTTCCTAATGTAAAACAACTGGTCTGAAGCCCAAGTGCTTAATCCAAAAGACTTGAATGATAGCTACACTTTAATCAAGTTACAACCAAGCAGTAATAAATACCATTGAATACTTTAGAGAATGTCTGGATTAGTGCTCAAGTTACACAAACAAAGCTAGATCCAGCAGGCCCGAATCCAGTCTATGCCACAGCAAACAAGGCACCAACTTCAGTAAGAAACAGTTCAGATATGCATGCACTATAAGCCTTTAACCAGAAATTCCCAGCTCAGAAGGGCAGAGTCCAGCCTCTCCTCCCACAAGAGTGCAGACCACGAACCCTCTTAATGTAAAATAACTGGCTTGAAAGCCCAAGTGCTTAAACCAGAATTAATACACTTTTAGAATAACAGACACTGAGCCCTCAATCAGCAGTTCTCAACCTAGAAGGATGTAAGCTACCTGTTCTGCCACAACAGTGCAGACCACAAACCTCTCAGTGCAAAACAACTAACTGGTCAAGCCCAAGTGTTTAAACCAAAAGGCTTAGAATGAGTTACACCAAGCAGTAATAAATACAATTGAGTATTTTAAGATGATGCAAAAAAGAAGTAGGTAAAACACAAGTACAGTAAAAGCAGATGAAAAAATTTTTTTTTTTTTTTCTGAACAAGTGCTGAGATCAAAGAAACAGATTTGAGTGCTGAAACTAGAAAACTGGCTAGTTACAAGAAAAAAAAAAAAACAAGCTAGAAGGCTTCCCTCAAACACAGAAGGGCTTGGGGGCTCAGAAGCCTACAAATAGTCTGTACCACTTAACAAGAAAGGCAGGAAATAAGTTTAATTTTTTTTTTTTTGTGTGTGTGTGTGTGGGTGATTGTGGTTGGTCTGTGTGCAAGTCTGTGTGAGGGAAATGTTCCTCTTAGCAACTGTGAAAACACACCACAGGATGCTCATTCCCCTTTCTAAACACCGATGATGTCAGCACCCTATAAGTAAATCAGGAGAAAAGAAATCTCCCAGTAATCCGAATAGTGTGCTCTGCTAATGCGTCCGTCTCTAGTGTCATAACATAGTTAGGTAGGGGTTTGAATCCAGCAAGTGTGTGTGAAGGGGGGTAAGTGTGTGTGAAAGGAACATCCCTTTTGGCAACTGTGGAAACACACCACAGGGTGCTCATTCCCCTTTCTAAACACCGATGATGTCAGCACCCTATAAGTAAATCAGGAGAAAAGAAATCTCCCAGTAATCCGAATAGCGCGCTCTGCTAATGTGTCCGTCTCTAGTGTCATACCATAGGTAGGGGTTTGAATCCAGCAAGTGGCAAGTGTGTGTGAAGGGGGGTAAGTGTGTGTGTGTGTGTGTGTGTGTAAGTGTGTATGAAAGGAACATCCCTTTTGGCAACTGTGGAAACATACCACAGGATGCTCATTCCCCTTTCTAAACACTGATGATGTCAGCACCCTATAAGTAAATCAGGAGAAAAGAAATCTCCCAGTAATCCGAATAGCGCGCTCTGCTAATGCGTCTGTCTCTAGTGTCCTAACATAGTTAGGTAGGGGTTTGAATCCAGCAAGTGTGTGAAGGGGTGTAAGTGTGTATGAAAGGAACATCCCTTTTGGCAACTGTGGAAACACACCACAGGATGCCCATTCCCCTTTCTAAACACCGATGATGTCAGCACCCTATAAGTATATCAGGAGAAAAGAAATCTCCCAGTAATGCGAATAGCGTGCTCTGCTAATGTGTCCGTCTCTAGTGTCATAACATAGTTAGGTAGGGGTTTGAATCCAGCAAGTGTGTGTGTAAGTGTGTATGAAAGGAACATCCCTTTTGGCAACTGTGGAAACACACCACAGGATGCCCATTCTCCTTTCTAAACACCGATGCTGTCAGCACCCTATAAGTATATCAGGAGAAAATAAATCTCCCAGTAATGCGAATAGCAAGCTCTGCTAATGCGTCCGTCTCTAGTGTCATAACATAGTTAGGTAGGGGTTTGAATCCAGCAAGTGTGTGTGAAGGGGGGTAAGTGTGTGTGTAAGTGTGTATGAAAGGAACATCCCTTTTGGCAACTGGGAAAACACACTACAGGATGCACATACCCCTTTCTAAACGATATCACAATTATTTATGGCTTTTGATTCCAGACATGTCACGTGTGTTCTGCTCACACAGAATGCCCATGTGTGCGGGTTGTTTCTCACAATAATGCATGACATCAATTAAACCAGTTATGGCACTGCACACATGATGTATGTGTGTGTCAAATACACATATGTACCTGTGACCTTCAATAGTTACCATATGTGATGCCTGCCACATGTGAATACATGGTATTTGCACTGGGTAACATTATGAGTGTGGACTTCTGTGCAGGTGCTGCATGTGGGATGTGTATATACAGTGTGAGATGTAGATGCTATCAACCTAGTAGTGAGGGATACACACCTGGTCTGGGGCATATAGTCTACATGTTGTTGATGAACAGGTGCTGCATGTTTTCACCTGTTGTGGGAGTGGTAAGAAGTTGTTCCATAGCAATGCAGTGACTGCATGCTACGAACCTGTCAGCTAGGGTGTTGTAGCTACAGTAATTCATTAGCATTCAGTAATATGTCAGCATTCCTGGTGAGGGTATGATGCCAACCAAGGTCAGGGTTCTACCAGCCTGTGCCACATGCTCAGTGAGCCCTTCCATGTTCCCTATCATGTATCCCAGTGAGGGACATCACACATCAGCTGTAGTGGCATGGACAATGACCGAGTCATATGTGTGCATGCATCTGACTGACCTGTATGCTTCTGTTATGTGGTAGACCGTAGTGCCCCATGAGCATATCACTGTGACCTTCACCTTGTCCAGCCTGGTGAGCATGACCTCACTGTACTGGACAATAAAAGTACCTAACACAACTGCAGCAGTAGTGTTGTATAGCTGTACAGACTGTGCTTGTTTGGCACACAGGATTTGTGTGTTATGCGTGCTGTGTTCAGGCCTAACGTATGCCTGTGTGCCAGCTGCAGAGGTGTCTGCCACTCAGGCAGGATGCTATCCTTAGGCTCCACGAATGGCCAGGTGTGTTTCTGTGCTTGTATTGCTGTCAGTGTAGGTCCACATCAGACTGGTATTGCAGTCACTGTAGTATTTCATGCCACCTGACAGGTTATGCCAGTACTGGGTTCAGAGTGCTTAGTCCACAGTTTGGCCATGTGTTTCCATCACATACATGTGTTGTACATCCATGGGTAGGGGATAGGGTTGACTGTGTACATGTGGCAGCTGTGACATTACTACATGACTCACATATTCCACAACTGTACCATAGAGGTCACTGACAACTGACCTTTGCACATGCTACCATAGTATTGAGATTGCATTGGTGATTAACAGCACATAGGGCCAATGGTGAACAAGATACATAGGTTCATAGGTTCATACTAGGCTCTCTGCCCTAGGGCATTTATAAACCTAGCCAGAATGTGTGTGGCTTTCACCATGCATTGTAAATCTATCTTGCTATGCCCTTTTCCAAGGTTAGTATACTGTGCCACTGTCTAACAGTGACACATAAATGATACCCAGGGTAAACCTACAATGTCCCATCCAGTCATTAATATCCCTCTTGAAGACAGTCACTAAGTGACTCTGCCTAACCTCTATTGGGATAATATTCCACAGTGAAGGGAGCCTCTGAGTTATGAATGTGTCCCTCCAGCATGTCCTATGTATATCACTCCTGAGGTGCAAGTCTTTCCAGCGTGTAGCCTGATGGAATCTGGATATTCTGAGGTGCAGCATGACCATTAAGTCAGGGTTTCACATGGCTTTATATGTCAGGCACAGATTGCCTATGAAGAGGCAGTATACCACTGAGTAGAGCTGCTGATTCTTTAACCAGTCAGTATGTGGCATCTGTTTGAGCCCTTTGATCCTCTTGTTGAGGTACTTTTGTGGTCTTTCCAGTTGCTGCAGGTGTCTGGTAAGGTGCATGCCGACAGGGGCATTGTAGTCAATTATGGGCATGATGAGGGATGAGTAAAGAGGCACAATGTCCTCCCCTGATCTACATGTGAATCCCTTCATGATGATGTGGCCCATATTACACGTTTTCCTAACCACTTTGGCCATGTGGTTGTCAAATGAGAGAATGCTATCAACTTGTGTACCCCAAGGTCCATAATTCCTTCATCTGCACTTAGTGGATTAACACATATGTGGTACTTTGTGGTCACTTTGTTGTTGACAAAGGGGATGACCATACACTTTTTGGCATTCAGCCTGAGGCCATGGCTGTGGCACAAGTCGTGTGTTTCTAAGAGGCCCTTTTGGAGGATGCTTGTGTTGGCTGGAGAGTTGATTATGGCGTCTGGTTTGCAGTCATCTGCGACTTGCTCAGCCACAGTACTTCCATGTTGGCCTGTACCTCTGATAACTATATACTGAACAAGACAGATCCCAGGGCTGAGCCTTGTGGGACACCACTTGTAACTGGTTTTGAGGCTGACATGGCTCCAGCAATTCTTACCATGTGTGTTCTGCCCTTGAGCCATACCTCTGATAACTATATACTGAACAAGACAGATCCCAAGGCTGAGCCTTGTGGGACACCACTTGTAACTGGTTTTGAGGCTGACATGGCTCCAGCAATTCTTACCATGTGTGTTTTGCCCTTGAGCCACTATGCAATATCTGTAGTGACATAGGGGTTAATATGTACACCGGTGAGCTTCCCTAGAATGCACAAGTGGGGTATTGTATCAAAGGCTTATGCAAGGTCCAGGTAGGCTATGTAGACCACCTTCCCCTTGACAGTGGCCTTGGTGACTGTTTCAAAGAAATCAAACAGGTCTGAGAGGCAGGATCTGCCATTAACAAAGCCAAACTGTGTATGATGAAGTGTCTGTAGGTCCCCAATATCTATATTTATGAGGTTTATGATGATCCTTGCCATAGCCTTGCAGACCAAGCTATTCAGACGTATGGGGCGATAAGTGTCCAGGATCCGTTAAGGCACCACCTGAATGTAGAGGGACCACTGTTGCTGTATGCCACTCTTTGGCCACATATCGTGTAGTAAGGCTGGGATTGAACAGTAGTGTTATGTCTGGGTGTAGCTCTTCTTGGGGTTCATGTAGGACACAGCCTGGGACACTGTCTGGTCCCATTGATGCAGTGTCTATTGCTTTGGAGAGGGCAGCTCTTACCTGAGCATCTGAGATGTCAGGGGGGGGCAGCACTCTGCTGGGAGAAATATTTGCCCTTTTGGTGTGGAGGGGGGGGAGAAGGTAGCAGTGAACCTGTCCACTAGGATGTTGGCAATGTCTGTGTGTTTGGTATTTCTTGTGACATCATGGACTACCTCTGAGCATATCTGCGAATTGCCACCCAGGTTCCTAACATAACTACAGAAAGCCTTGTGATTATCCGCAGTGTCTTGTGGAATCTTCTCTCAAAGATGGCCTTAGACAATTTTATGAGTGGCTGTAGTCTTCTTCTAATACTCATCAGTGAGGCCTTCACATTTTAGGTGTTTGTTGTATCATGTAGTAGCTTTATCCTTCTATTGTATATTTTGTTTATGGCTGGTGTCCAGCACACAGGATGTCTGCCTTTGGAGGATTGGGTCTTGCTTTTGTTTGGGAATGCATTATTGCATGATCCATGCATTCCTGAATGTGTCCATAGAATGCCTTTATACAGGTATCTGCAGTCTGGTCCATATTTTCAACAGGCCTGGGGGCTTCACAGGTTTCCGCATCATTTATGAGGAGTGTGAACTTGCTTGACATGAGTTGTTGACTGTATTCATCTGTGGTGGGGGTGGCCTTGGGATGTGAATATCCAGTGAGATTAGTTTATGGTCTGATCTTTCCAGTGAGGGATACACTTCTGGTCTGGAGCATAGAGTCCCCATGTTGGTGATGATCAGGTTCAGTATGTTTTCCCCTCTTGTGTGAGTGGTAACAGGTTGTTCCATAGCATATTGGTATATAAATTCCAGTAATCTGTGGGCTAGGGTGTTGGAGCTACAGTCATGCTCCCAGTCTATGTTTGGGTAGTTTAACCCACCCAATATAATGGTGTATGGACAGACCTACATATTTCCAACTGTTTTCAGGAAGGCCAAGTGCAGTTCTTGTGTTCGTGAGGGTGGTCTGTAGCAGGCTATAACCTGGAAGGCAGTTTTACCCATTGTTACCTGCATATGGATAGTCTCTGATGTTTGGTGCTTTGCCACCAACCTGGAGGTGTGGGTATCTTGGATGAATATCAATACACCCCTCCTTTTGTGGTTTTGTGCAAGTTTTGGGCCTGAAAAGCATGGTATGAGGTATAACTTGGTAGTGCTGGAGTGCTGTTGGTAGCCCTGAATCCGGTATCTGTTACTGCACAGATAGTGATGTTCTCCATGCTGAGGAATGTTTTGAGTGTGTGCATCATCAGGTTTAGAGTCCTGCAGTGGCATATATGACTGCTCACATGGACAGATGCCAGGTAAGTCATATGCAAAGTGTCACAGGCAACGTACATGTGCACAGGAGAAACAGTGACATTCTGTCAAGTCAGACATGAACATACATATAGTAAGCTATGCAGATGTCACTAGGAGTCCACAGAAGCTGTGTAACTCTGCATGGCAGGTTGGATCAGTATTCCAGGGTAACTGCAAGGAAACATGCATGCAAACATAGCTACTGTAAGCAGGGCTGCATGTAGTCCATTGTACAACAAACAAGCTGTACCACTATCAGTAGGTAACACTGCAAATGCTCACCAGCTGACATATGAATACCTATGTCACCAAAGGTGATACTTCCCAGACCATGGACAGAAATGACATGGCCAGACACGCTGCATCCCACATGAACACATATCTCAAGCAACACAGACCTCACAATGTCAGTGTTCATAACAGGCACAGCCCATAGGGCCAAACACAGTGTGTGACACACCTATAATAGGTGATGCCATAGTCAGACACACTGACATCCCGCCCTCCAGACTGAGCAAGGTGAGGGTCACATTTAGCAACCTGTCGGGTGATAGAATGTGCCACATAACACAAGCACTCAGGTCACTCCACAGCAAGTACAAGTATGAGGCAGTCATTGTCCATGCTGCTGTGAACAACCTGAGGCGCACCTCCCTGGACCACATGGAAAGAGACACAGAGGAGCTCTTACATCACCCTCTCAAACTCAGGAATCCCACACAGCCTTCATGACGACACAGGAGAGTATAGATTTCTCTGCAAACACCATCATACTGGGTGACGTCAACTACCCAAACATAGACTGTGAACATTACTCAAGCCACAATACCCAAGCTCTAGGGTTCCCATAGTTCAGAAACTCTTTAGCTATGGCACAGGTAGTCAACATTCCCACAAGAGGGGTAAATATACTAGACCTGATCATCACAAACATGAGTACAAAATGCTCACCACTTGAAGTATATCCCTCATTGTTGCAATCGAACCATATACTAATCACACTGGAGTACTGGATCCCCCACATGTGCAAATCTCAAACACATTGATGTGTGTGTGTGGGAAATGCCCCTATTAGCAACTGTGACAGTACACTACAGGATGCAGATTCCCCTTTTGAAACACTGATGTGAGCACTCTATAACTATATTACCTGAATTAAAGTTCTCCAGTAATTTGTATAGCGCGCTCTGCTAATGCATCTTTCTCCAGTGTCATAACATAGTTAGGTAGGGGTTTGAATCCTGCAAAGGGAATGTATGTGTGTTAGTATGAGTGGGGTTTGTGTGTGTGCATAATGCTGTGAGGGAAAAGTGACTTTTGCCAACTGGGAGAACACACTACAGGGTGCACATCCCTCTTCCTAAACACAGATGATGTCAGCACCCTCTAAGTACAGCATTAGAAAGGATTTCTCCCACTAATGCAAATAGCACACTCTGCTAATTTGTCTGTCTCTAGTGTTATAACACAGTTAGGTAGGGGTTTGAATCTTGCAAATGGAAAGTATGTGTTTTAGTGTGAGTGGGGATGCTGGGGGTGGGATGTGGCTTTTGCCAAATGGGGCTATGCACTGCAGGGTGCACATTTCCCTTAACAAACAGTGATGTTGACAGCACCCTATACAAACAACATGACAACAGACAACTGCCAGTACTCAGTATAGTGCTACATGCTACTGTAACACGCGCATGTACCAGAATATACCTAGATAGTGTTTTGAAACCTGAATGTGGCAAGTGTGTGGATGTGGGATGTTTCTGTGTGTGCATTTCCGTATGGAAAACATGTTTGATGTGGCAATCAGGGTACCACAGTACCTGATGCACATTACACTTTTAAACTAATGAGGTTGCCTGCACCCTGTGAGTACAGGTAGAGAGGAGGAAATCGGTAGTAATCCACATAGAGCACTTTTCAGATGTGTACCTGTCATGTATCGACAGCTACTCATGTAGGGTAATAAATAATGGAAATGGCAGATGAGCGTGTGCATGTGTGGGGGTAGCAGGGTGTGTGTCCATGCATGTGTGACAGAACAGATACATATAGCTGAATATACAATTCAGCACATGATGCACATTCCCATAGTCAATGGTAGCATGTGATGGTGTGCAGCTGGTACACTTTGGTAAGTAGTATGGGTGCAGATAATTCAGGACATTCATACAGTTACTGCAGCAGGAATGCTGGGATATACACACAATCATAGTGGAACAGTGAACAGTTACCAAAATGTTACTACTTATACACATCTATGTAGTTAGCCTGTGCATCAGCAATGTGTTTACCTTTTCCTGCACTGATGTATGCAGGAGGTGGCACAGTGTCATCATATGCACAGGGTGTGGGTTAGGTATGCCCAAGCCAGCCACTGGTACCACCAATTGACATGCGTGTGTATGTGTGTTTGTGAGGGGCAGCAGTACAGGGTGGACCAGTGCTGGTCCAGTGTGTGTGTGTATGTGTTTGCCCTAGGTGTTAAATTTCTGCATGTGTGTAAGCACGCACACAGTCCCACATAATGGCTGCCATGTACAGGGTTTTGTGGACAGCCACAGACTGCACCTGTCAGGTCATCCAGATCAGTGTCTGTGGGCACGGACATGGTACCTGTGCCTGGCAGGGGTGCTACGGACCGTATCCGGTACTAACCCAGACTGGGTACTGTCATCGGAAGCGGGGGTGTGTTGACTGGACACAGTTCCCTGTTGGGACTGTCCAGAGCCACGTGCACATGGTCTCCTGGGGCGTCCTGATGACAGCACTGACCCAGCATTGCTGGGGCTGGTGCTGACACTTGAGGTGCGTGAGTGGGTCTGTTGTCATCCGTGGCCACTGCCAGCTGGTGCTGTTGCCGGCATACGGCCACGTCGACGTCGCAAACGCACACCATTGCCCTGGCCCATGGACATCTGGTTGTGGAGCAGCTGTTGTATGTCCCCACAACGTCTGTCAATGACATCTGTGAAGTTACGAATAGCATTCGCAATGTCTCGCATGCCGTCTGTCATGGCTGTGTGACATGCTGTCAGCTCCTTCAGACCCTGTCTGGTGTACCTTTCCATACGTGCCTGTGCCTGCATAACAGTCTGAAACATAGTGGAAGTTGACATACCTCCTTGGGCACGTTGGCCAGAGGTAGTGCGGCCACGGATGCCCCCACAAGAACCCATGGGCGACTGTCTGCGTGGTACCATTGAAGGACCCTGCTCATGGCTGCTTTGTGGGGATGCATGTATCACAGGTACCACATTACCCTGATCTATGCCCAATGCATACTGTCCATCACCTAGGGACAATGGTGACAAAGGATGTAATGGCAGGATGACTGTGCGCATTGAAGGGGTTGACAGCTGTGTACTGTCAATTGGCTGACCAATGGCGGACCCAGACACACCTTCCTGCACCATTATAGACATTTCATCATCATCAGTACCTGGGGCACAAGATTCAGGTTCCCTGCTGCAGGTCACCAGAGCAGCACCAGAACCTACGGGAGGAAAACAGGGAACACAGATTACAGTATCAACACATATTTTACAGTGATGCACTTCAATACTAATGCACACATTCAGAAATGGACACATGCACTCATGGACACACACGCGCACATGGGCACAGGCACACTTGCACACATGCACACCCCACAGTACACACACATCAGTACTGAGTTACACTACTCTTACTAGTATTATAAATTGTTTTTCAGGTAATGTTAAACACACTCACCAGCATGTATGGCCTGCCTCATTGCTAGATGGGAAGGACCTGGAAATATGAAGAAAGTAATGTCAGTGGGCACAAGTGTGCCATTTGTTTTGCATATGATACAGTACAGTAGTACACCAGTTCCCTTATACACATCAGCTGCTCATAATGTCAGTATCACACATGCACAATTACATATCATGATGACAGATACAGACCACGTGCGCACCTTATGCATGCATGAAGTAACAGTGTACAGAACAGTCATATGTACATACAAGGAGTTAACTCGAATCTCACCCTTACCTCTCTTCAAACAACAAATCAAACTGTACTTCCAAAACCACTGGCTTTGTTCTTGTAGTACTCCAGGCTAACTTCCCTCTCCCCACCCTCTCTTTACCTTTAACCCCTCATTGTGCGTGAAAACTAGATTCTACCCTGTTTCTTTTCCCTTGCTGTCCTTCTATGCTCTGACCTACTTCTCCCATCTCTCCCACCTCCTCTTGACTGTCTTCCTTCTTTTCCTCTCTTCTCTTCTTGACTCCTGCCTCTTCCCTATTATTTTATCTTTCATACTCCTTCTACTTCTCTACCCTTCTGAGCTGTAACTGTTATCTATATGGCTTTTGCCTTATTGCATAACCTTTATGCTTTAGGTAAAATTGCTTTGAAACTGACAGGACATTGTGTATGAGTTTAAACTGTTTGAGTTCCTTAAATGTATGTTGATTTTATTAACAAGTTGATTTATATTTCTATTATTTTGTATGTCTTTATTAACAACTTGTCTGTCTGCCTTTATTATGTTATGTGTGGAGCTTTTCTCCCCGGGCCTCTACTGAAAATGGACATATATCCAGCTAGACTAGCCCGGTCAACAAATGTAAAATAAATAACAAATAATAAATAAATATGGCATCTTACCTGCAGGCTCGTGTCTTGCTGCTGTGTGGATCCAACCTCCATCATGATGCACGTCTGATGCTGTTGTTGTTCTGGGGCTGGATCCACAACACTTAGCAGTAGCCCCTCCTGTCTGGTGAGGGGGGATGTGTGGCCACCCCCCCACCTGTGGCAACCTGTTGCCTGCGGATATCTGCAGCACGCTGGTGGACATTTCTAATCAAATCACTGCAGTGATGGCTCACCTGCTCATATGTCCTATCATGCATGCCAACATCATTTATCCTGCTGACAAGGTTTTGCCACAGTGCAGACCTCTCCTGCTGATTCTGGGTGGTGCGTGAAAACAGGATGTCATAGTCACGCACCAGGCTCTGGTGGATCACTTCATCCTCTGCAGCAGAGTAAGCAGGGTTCCTTTTCGGAGCCATATCTCCCTGGAAAAGTACACAAACAGGTTATCAGCAGAGTATGTCAGCAATATATGGTACACATTCTATACAGGGAGTATTACATTGTACTTATTACTGCTTGGTTGTAACTTGATTAAAGTGTAGCTATCATTCTAAGTATTTTGGATTAAGCGCTTGGCCTTCAGACCAGTTGTTTTACATTAGGGAGGTTTGTGGCAAGCACTGCGGTGGCAGGACACATAGCTTTCATCCTTCTAAGTTGGGGACTGCTGATTGAGAGCCCAGTGTCCAAGTGTATTAGTTCTGGTATAAGCAGTTGGCCATCAGGCCAGTTATTTAACATTAACAAGGTTTGTGGTCTGCACTCTTGTGTGAGAATAGGCTGTACTCTGCCATTCATAGCTGGGAACTTCTGGTTTCAGGTTTATAGTGCCTGCATATTTGAACTGTATCTTACTGACATTGGTACACCCTGTTTGCTGTAGCATACACTACATCCAAGCCTCCTGAATCTTGCTTTGTTTATATGCTTGTTATTTGTTAGCTTGTTATTTCACTGGTACGCTACATCCACATAATACACAGCTTCTCAGCACTTCTGTGAATCACTACTGATATCTGCATTGCTTACTGTATGTATTTCCTTGTTACACTTGACAGCAAGTGACTGCTTGTCGTTTTTGCATTTACTTAATTGTAACACATTGCACTTAAGTTACCTGGCACTTGCTCACTGAAGCTATTATATCAGTCAGCAGTAGTAAGTAATATCAGTACACCCTCACTCCCCACTGGACCTTGTTTTCAATTATTACGGAATTCACAATAGTATTCTAGCATGTCCAAGGGTTAGTTGTCAATCTCCTCTCCAGTCCAGCTGGTGAGTGTGGTAATCCAGAGGCAATGTTATAACAGCCGCATGTACACAGACAACCCCCTCCTCCTAACAACAAATTCAAACACGAGTGATGCAACCATATACCAAACTGGAGGCTAGGCTCTCTACTCAATACTGCCATAACCAGTCAGGTGGAGAAGGAAACCACACTCACTACAATTCCAGTCTCGCATAGACCTACCAAGACAACAAAACAAACACATAATCACACAAAAACATACTCGGAGGCTCAGAATAAAGATCTGCCTAAGCAGCAGAGACCTCCAAAGCAGACACCCAAGCAACCACTACCACAATAACAAACACGTGCAACACATTTCACAAAGGCAATGTGCTGAACACTCACAGCCCTTAACAGTAAACAACACACCTCATACACTTGTAATAGGTGCCTCTATCGTCAGGCTCACTGACGTCACATTCACCAGGCTTAACGAGGAGAGGGTCACAGTGTGCAGCCTGTTGGGCACTATGACCCGCCAGATAACACAAACACTCAAGTAACTACAAGGCAAGTACAAGTATGACTCACTCATTGTCCATGCTGGTGTGAATGACCTGACACATACCTCCCTGGACTACATGAGATGAGACAGAAAGGAGCTCTCTGAGCATGTAGCCCAGGACAGTATGACCCTGACCTTGAGTAGCATCTTACCCTCACCAAGAATGATGCCACAATATCAAGGCAAGATGATTACTTTCAACAATTGACTGAAGTACTGGTGTCATTCACAGGTGAGCCAATGCCTGTCAGCTTGGGATAATATGCTGTACAAGCCACGGTGCTTTACTAGGGACAGCTTGCACCTGTCACCCCTGGGCTTTTGGATTTTGGCAAAGGCTCTTGCTACACCCATAGTGCCTTTATTAGGCAAGGATCATGAGGCAAACCCACATCCATACGTATCACAAAGGATGAGGAACTAAGAGTAATGCTACTCAACACCAGAAGTCTAGACCTCAAGATACACGCACTCAAAACTCTACTTAGCATTATGGACATCAATATCTGTGCAATAACAGAAACCTGTTTCAGGTTTCCCAGGAGCACACCAGCACTACCAAATTATACCTGTTACCATTCTTGTCGGCCCCAACACTTGGACCAAACAACAAAAGGAGGGGGAGTATCAATATTCATCAAAGATTCCCACACCTCCACATTGGTGGCAAAGTACCACATAGGTGTTAAGCCATTAAGTACAGAAGAAGTAATTGGGGACCTGGGGAACAAACTTGATAGCAATCTGTCATTTGTCAACCACGTGGCCAAAGTGGATTGAAAGACATGTTATATAGCCCAGCTAATCATGAAGGGATTCACATGTACAGCAGGGGAGGTCATCGTGCCTCTTTACTCATCCATCATTAGGCCTATAATTGAGTACAATGCCCCTTATGGGATGTACCTAACCAGACACCTACAGCAACTGGAGAATCCCCAACAGTACCTCATCAAGAGGATCAAAGGGCTCAAACAGATGCCATATGCTGCCCAGTTAAAGAAAATCCAGCTGGACTCAGTGGCATACTACCTGTTCAGAGGCAATCTGTGCCTGCCATATACAGCCATGTCCAACCCAGAAGTAATGGACATGCTGCACCTCAGGAAATCAAACTCCCATACAGCCACACACTCAGGAGACCTGAACCTTAGCACTGACATAAATAGGACATGCTGGAGGGACATATACCTAACCCAGAGGCTCCCTTCACTCTGTAATGAACTCACAGTACAGGTTAGGCAGAGTCCCTCATTGACTCTCTTCCATAGGAATCTGGATGAGTGGATGGAGATCATAGTTGTACCCCGGGTATCATGTCTATGTCACTGTTAGATAGAGGCACAGTATACTAACCTCGGAAAAGGGCATAGCAACATGACCTTTGATTGGGTGGCAAAAGACAAACACATTCTACTAGGCTTATCAATGCCCTAGGGAAAATAGCCTAGTATGAACCTATGTGTACTGCTATAGTACTTCTGCCATATGTTGCATGTGTGTGTGTTGTGGGGGATGCGCAGGTAATGGCCAGATATGTCTGCACAGGCAACACATCTGAAACACTCTGGGTGTTCATCCCTACATACTGAATGTGTGTTGCCATCCAACCCTGTGATGTGGACACACATTACTCAGCCTGGATATACATATCCCAACAACACCACAAGCACAGTACACTACCTTGATATGTATGTATGTAATTACACAGTTATTCACTAGTTAGGACTGTGATGCTATCCATTGCAGCCCACTGGGCCAGTGGAAGCCACAACACACACTGCTGGCCCCTTTGCAAAAGCGTACCACAGACATCCCACATAGTGCATGTAATGTGCACACACATATCTAACCCAGACCGTATGCACACCACTTATTTATCCTGTCCAGTGGACTACAGATACAGGCACATTGTATAACAATAGCAGGAGGCTACTGCAGCACAGGGCAGATTCACATGAAGGCAAGGCATCTGTGGTCAGCAGTGGTAAGATGCTTCACATTCACCAAATGCACAGATATTGGCAACATTGTTGCAGACAATTTAGGTGCAGGTCCCCCCCCCCCATTCTCCTACACAAGTGGAATTAGTTATCACAGATGACTGTAACCTCCCTATCATCTCACATGTCCAGGTGAGGGCCACCCTCAACATTGCAGAACACACAGCATCATTGTTACAAAATGGTATCCCTGGATGTGTGATACGTTCACCCCTAGAGGACATAGCTCCACATTACAGACTGATATTAAACCCTGGCCATACTACAGGATATGTACCTGAACAGTGCCATACATGCACAGTGGTCCCACAACAATGAGGAGGAACCTCTACTGACCCTGGGAACTACTGCATCATATGCATAACTGGCCTTGTGTTCTAAGCTATGGAAGTTTTAAGTATGGACGACATGTACAGCAATATTACATATGTATATATATCAGGACTATGTACACACAACCTATCTCATGGACATACCTATAGATAGTGAACTATGATACATTTGGAGGTTTCACAGTAAACACAGTATTAACCTGCTACTTTGCATTACCTGTGTTTGTGTCAGCTGTTGCTGTGCCAGTGGTGCTACTTGCTGTTTGCTGCTGGTTTTGTTGCTGGCTGTCTTTATTTCTTTTTTTTTTCTCTCTCTGTCTCTCTTTCTCTGTCGGTTTTGTGCAATGAATGTATTGCATGTGTGGAGTGTGAGTACTGGATGCTTTTGTAGGTATCTGCATAGGTCCATGTTATGGCCTTTGCACCAATTGTAAGGCAGCATTTGCTAATTGCATGCAGCCAGTTGTGTACTGATTGCATGTCTCACTGTGATTTCAGGACAGTGCTATAAAAGGGTATGTGAGATAGGCGTTGCCCTTTCAGATTGTAAGGGCGTGGACCATGCTGGTATGCTGTCGACAGTGTTCTGTGAGTGTGAAGGTTAGTACGTCTCTCATGCTTCATGCTGTGTTGTAAATTCAGGTTGCTGCATTTCTCTCACCTGTTCCCTGTAGTGAGTGTGTATGCATACTGACACCTATAACTATATGTGTACATATACATACTTTCATATATGTACATTAGCTGACATTATTGGGTACAAGCTAACAATTAGCAGGGCTGTTTCTGTTAACACTAAACTAGTATGGGAATCCAGTAATTGGGACAGTAAAAGTCTACCTGACATGCTTTGGGTAGTACACATCCTATATTGCCTTTATCTTCATTCCTACTATTACATGTTCTACTTATTTTAGCACTATATTCCTGTATGAGAGTCATGGCTTACTGGTAGGTCATACAGACTACTGTTACACTGGTCTTGTGGTAGGGCCTACTAGTATGCTTTTATTTTGCTTTTAAATTGAGTACAGGGCCTGTCAATCAAAGTGCTGGAGGCACCTTTAAGCAGTTTAGCACGGACATAAATAGGACGTGCTGGAGGGATAGATTTATCACTCAAAGACTCCCTATGCTGTGGAATAAAATCCTGGTCCATGTGAGGCAGAGCACCTCACTGGCTCTGTTCAAGAGAAATCTTGACCTGTGGATGGGAGATCGTAGGTTTACCCCGGGAATCATCTCTGTGTCACTGCTGGACAGAGGCACAGCAAACTAATGGGCACAGTATTTTTTCATATAAGGGGTGGCGTAAGCCACAAAAATTTGGGCTAGGCTTATAAATGCCTTAGGGCAGATAGCCTAGAATAAACCTATGAACCTATGAACTACATTAATAACACTACAGAGTTCCTGAAATTTACTCATATTTATTGCAGGGACATTAATTATTTAGATGTCACTATCAGAAAGGAGAATAACTGTTTCGTAAGCAATTTATTTAGAAAACCAACTTATAGTAACAGCTTAATGCATTATGATAGTAGTCATCCCTTGCATGTAAAGAAGAACTTGGTGAAAGGGCAATTTATTAGATTAGCCCATATGGTTACGAAAGATATAGATTTTCTGGCTCAATGTAATTTACTTTTGGATATGTTTTTATCTCAAGACTATCCATTAGAATTTTTGGACATTCTTTTAATGAAGTATGCACTAAAAGGGAAAAAGGTATTATAGTACCGATTATGAATTATGGTAATAAAAGTATTTAGGTAGACAACAACTATGAACAAGAAAAATTAACAGTCCATAAAGACTATATTTGCTCTTTTGTTACTAGATTTAGTGTTGATCATCATTTTTATCTTGCATTTTAAACAAGAATTTGTATATTTTTCAAGGTTTTGATGGAATTATGGAATAATTAGGCTCTAAACCTAGCATTGTTTTTAGAAAAGGGTATACGATCAAACAATTGTTAGAAAAGAAAGGACAATGTATCAAGAAAGAAAAGGCTATAGGAATGAAAAAATGTGGATTTTGTTCTCAATGTCCACTAATTAAATTAGTCAATAAGATCAAAATCAATAATTTTTACATCAAAATGGACGGAAAATTCTCTTGTGACACTGTGGGAGTTGTTTTATGCAGCTTTGTGTGAGGTTTGTTCTGGTTTTTATATTGGCAAGACCAAGAGAAAACTTAAAGAACGGATGTATGATCATGCTAGAGACATCAAAACAAAAATAAAAACAGTGCACTATACAAGCATATTGAGAATAACTCTTCACATTGTTTCAAATTTGTGGTCATTCAAAAAGTTCCACAGGATCCCAGAGGAGGACCTTGTGATGATTTGTAAGATTTTTAAAGAGCTATGGTGGCAGATTAGGTTAAATGCCTTATGTGCACCTGGGTTAAATGATGGTATGTCTTTAGTCAGTTTTTTAAAACTGCGCTCATACAGGGTGTAGTTACTCTTATTACCTTTGTAAAGTTAGGCACAATGAATGTTTGTTTCAGCTTTCTTTGTTGTTGTTATTATTTAATATGCTGCTGCTATTTTTATTCTTAATATACAATATTTTGTGTTTTATGTCTTTAAGAGAACTTTGTTTTTAAATGAATCAGTTGGGCTTTTATTGGATTATTGTATCACATGACTGAATAAAAGTATTTAAGACTCATGTGGTCATTGATTCTAGTATTCTGAAGAAGTCTTTGTTATATCCTGACGAAAGCGCTAATAATAAAGTGTTTTTGCACACTTTGATTCTACTACTTTTTGAGTGCTGATAGCAAGTTTGGTGATTCGTGGCTGGTATCAGTATTATTTCTTTGTTGTATCCTGATGAAAGCGCTAATAATAAAGTGTTTTTGCACACTTTGATTCTACTACTTTTTGAGTGCTGATAGCAAGTTTGGTGAGTCGTGGCTGGTATCAGTATTATTTCTATACTACAGGAGGAGCTAACAGACAAATTATTGGTGGCAAAGCCACACAGTTTACAAATAAACGCAAAAATGTGCTATTATTTTTGCCTTCTACAAAGTGGAATTCCTTGCTAATTACAACACTGACAACACTCCTTCTTTGCTGAAACCTAGTGATTCAAGACCTAGGAGCACAAGTAGATAGCAATCTGAGCTTTGCCCACCAAGTCTCCACAGTAGTATGGAAAGGCTACATTGTGTACGTCATAAGTCAGGCCATCATACACAGATCTGAGGATGATATAACAGCACTATTCTTGAACCTCATCAGAACACTATTAAAGAGACCACAGGAGTTTCTTACCAAGAAAATACAGGGTTTACAAACCATACCTTGATGTATGTGGACAGAATGAAAGTCATGTCACTGTAATCTGTATCATATAGGATAATGTGACTTGTGCCTGGCCTACAGGCCAGTCTCTGCCCCTGCCCTGATGAGAATACTGGACATCTGCAAATCAGCTATAGCTGATGACATCATCAGAGTCTGGTGAGAGGAAGATAGTAATAGTGGTGTCCCACATGCTGGTGTAAAATGCTCTCTCTAATGTCAAGGAAAGTACAGTTGTGTACACTTACCATAAATGTAGATGTTCGAGTGTATTCACTGTTGCAGTCCATTACATTTGGGTTATCTGCTTGCAGGTAGCCCTCAGTCGGCCTGATTAACAAAGTCTTGGGTCCTGCATCAGTTGCTGTCCCTTTTCCATGACGTCGGGTCATCAGGGGTATAAAACATGCAGCCGACGCCATTACATCAGTTTTTCTTGCCCCAGGTGTCAGGTCCCCCCCAATGGGAAGCAATTAAATATAAAAGCACAAAGATATACCTCCAACAAAAAAGCAAATACACCAAAAAGGCTTTTAAGCATAGTAAAGGAAAGTAGAGGTATAGCCAAAAGAAGTTAGGGGGCTGGAGGGAGGGTAACTAGGACTGCAACAGTGAATAAACTCGAACATCTACATTTCTGGTAAGTGTACACAACTGTACTATGTTCTTCGTGTTTCACTGTTGCAGTCATTACATTTGGGTAGATTCCCAGAGCTATGGTTGGGAGGAGGAATTTCGATAGCATTGGGGCCAGCTATAAGGCCCTGCAAGACTGCAGTGGCAAAGCCAGCTCTGGATTTAGAGAAAAATTGGAAAATGATAATGCTTGGTGAAAGTATGTACAGAACTCCAGGTAGCAGCTTCTAGGATGTCCCTGGTGGGGACGCCTCTGAGAAATGCTTTAGAGGTACATGCAGCCCTGGTGGAGTGAGGTCTGATCCCCTGGGGGATAGGATTTCAATGGTGCTTATAGCAGAAATTAATGCAATGGCTTATCCATTTAGAAATGGTTTGCTTTGAAATAGCCTTCCCCTCTGCCCTTGCAGCAAATTCCACTAGCTTTTGTTCAGATTTCCTTTGAGATTTAGTCCTGTCCGAGTAGAATCTAAGTTGTCTGTGCACATCTAAGGAATGCATTATCCGTTCTCCTTTATTCTGTGGATTGGGAAAGAAGGTTGGCAAATGAATGGACTGATTAAGAGCCACACTGAATGCCACCTTGGGCATGAAGGATGGATTGGTTCTGAGGGGCACCCTGTCCACATGAAAGATGATGAAAGGCTCCACTGCCAGAAGGGACTGTAATTCAGATACCCTTCCAGCTGAAGTGATTGCTAAAAGGAAAGCTGTTTTCCAAGAAAGAAATTTTAAGTTTGCAGTAGCAGCTGGCTCGAAAGGAGGTAGAGTGAGTTTCTCCAAGACAAAGTTAAGGTCCCAGGCTGAGGTTGAAGCTCTCCTGCGTTGTCTCAAATTTTTAGTCCCTCTGAGGAACTGCTTGAGCAGTGGATGAGAGAAGAGGGGTGGTTCTGTGTTATAATGAGTTGAAATGGCTTATGCATGTATTTTAATGGAGGAAAAAGACAAGCCCTTGTGAAGCATCTCGGTTAAGTATTGTAAAATCTGAGGTAGATTGGTTCCAGGCACAGAATCTTTTCCATTTTTCAGCATAAGATTTTCTAGTACTAGGCCTCCTTGCCTCGAAAATGATATCCATCAAAGGTTTGCTCAGGGATGGTAAAGGAGAGATTAAGTAATTAGCCTGGCTGCAAGGTTCAGTGTTAGAAGCTGAGGGTGCAGAATCTGGTTCCCCTGCTGAGACAGCAGGGAAGGATTCTGAGGCCGGGGGGGGGGGCATAGACTGATAGGTTTTTCCAGCTGAAGGACAGATCATCCACTTTCCAGGCTTGTTTGTGGGGAGTCCTTGTGCAAAATTTGTCCAATCGGTATTTCTGGAAAGAGGCAAACAGGTCTATATCTGGGCTCCCCCATTTGCTTGTCAACATGTTGAAAATCCTTGGTTCCAGTTTCCACTCGTGTGGGTCCATGAGGTTTCTGCTTAGTCCATCGGCCAGTGTATTTAATTTTCCTTGCAGGAATTGAGCTTGTAGGTGCACTTGGTAGCTCAAGGCTGTGTTCCACAATGCCATGGCTAGTATGCAGAGGGGGTAAGAATGTGTACCCCCCCTGCTTGTTTATGTACCACATAACAGTGGTGGTGTCACGTTTACCATTAGTTGTCCTGGAAGAATGTGGTCTTTGAAGGCTGTCAGAGCATTCTGTACAGCAAACATTTCTTTTTGATTGATATGAAGGTGCATTTGACTTGGGTTCCATTTGCCCTGAATTCACTTCCCTGCCAGGTGAGCCCCCCCCCATGCATAGTCTGATGCGTCTGTTGTTAGGGTTTGGGTGGCAGGGTGGTGTGAAAGGTAGTCCCTTGCTTTTGCGACAGGCCTCTGCCCACCAAAGGAACTTTAGCCATAGGCAAGGTAAGATAGGAATCATTGTTTCCAGGTCTTGGGAATGTCGGCACCATAGGCTTTTTAGATACCACTGTAGTTTCCTCATAAATTGCTGATACAATCAAGACTCTACATTTCTATATACCTTCTTAACGTCTTTAATATGATTTCATTTACAAAAAAGATTGCCATTCAATGCAACTTGTGTAACATAGTCACACTGATCCATAATTGCTATAGAATCCCCTCCCAAAAGCTTCTATAACAATTTTAAATCGCTTATCTGTAAGATTCTTCTTTCTTTAAGCATATTCCCAATACCCTTTTCACACCCATGTTTGAAAACCTGGATGACAGGATGGAAGGCTAAGGGATTTTATGTTCTTGGTTTAATAAGCTGACTTGATTGACCCATACCAGGCAAGTCCTTAAAAAGAAATTTTAAATTTAGTTTGCAGGTAAAGGTTTGAAATCCATAGTAGTTGGTCCATATCCACCTTTTTTGATGGAACAAATGAAAAAGATTTTTGCAAGAACCCATTTTTATGTTAGTCAAAGTATACGATGACAAGTAGTAATTCTTAAAAATAACTGGAATTTCCATTTGTAGTTCTTTTTATGAGTCAGATAATAATGGTTCTTCCTAGACTGAGGCTGACAGGATATCCTTTGTATCTCTGGTCTTAATTGTGCTAATCATGTCTGTATTTTACGTTCTAGTGCATGTTCCTGTCAGTACAAAACCTCTATTTTTTGTTGCACTAGAATAGTCTTCTTCCTCATTGAAAATGATTCCACCCCTGACGAGAAAGATGAACATTTACTAGTACTCCTAAATGAGGTACTCTCCACAGCAGTGAATTATCTCTTGTGGGAGTGTTGGCTAAAAATATCTTCTCTTTTGGCAGAGTTTGAACTTCTTGCGATCTTCCAGTGAATCGATTTGGCTCATCTGAATGATGACTTCTTCAGGAACTCTCTCTCTTGGAACTGGAGGCATATCTTTAATGTCCCTTAAAATACTTTTATTTTTATATTTTCTTTGTTGAATAGCTTTCTTATTCACTTTGTTCTGTATGGAAACCATTCTATTGTTGATCATATTATTGCTGGCTAAATGTATTTTAACCATGGTGTTGTTGACCTACTTAGATCAGTTCCCTTTCACTGTATTTTTCCAGTAAGTCAATGTATGCCAGCCCTAATATGTTCTTCATTACAGATCACTGTCGCAATAGTCCTTGCCTATTGGAAGTGTCCTTTCAAGGATACCATACATCCTGTCAGTTCACAAAGCTTCGGGCACCTTTCTCTCCTGCCATGTGTCTGCTGTATACCAGTATAATAGGGAACATATGGACACATTAAATCCCAGGGCTTTCTTGCCCCTAGCAAGGGATGCTGATGTCTGTTACTCTGAATGAAATCTTCTCAAAGAGAAAAAGGAGCATACCCTACCCCAGCCAGGGAGGTGATTATTTGGGAGATATAGGGTGAGTATTAGTACTGCAACGGTGATCTATTCAAACATATACTGTTATGGTAGGTTAACTGCATAGCTGTACTATATTCTTCATTAGGTTATTGTTGCGGTAGTCCTTACATATAGGATAATTGCCAAAGCACAAGGAGAGAGGGTAGATGGAGTAGGACTGGAATCCAGAATTCCCTGCTACAACTCTAAAAACTTCCAGTGTAAAATGTTTTGTAAGTGAACTGAGGACCAAGTAGTTGCTTCAGAAATGGAACTAGAATTCACTATTAAAATGTCCTAGATGTGGCAAATGCTTTAGTAAAATGAGTCTTTCCTGAGAACTGAATAGAAAGAAAAGCCTCTAGGTGTGTTTAACATCTGGCTGTCCTTTTTTCTTATCACTTTAAGACACAAAAAATTGATTAGATTTTCCAAATTCTTTAGTTTTATTCAGGTAATATTTCAGCTTATTTGTGTACATATAGGCAATGAAAAATCCTTTCTCCTATGTTTTGTGGATCAAGATAGAAACTAAAGAGCTGGATAGTTTGAGTAAATTCATATTGTACTGTAGACATAAATGAAGGATTGGTTCTCAGACTCATCCTGTCTTTATGAAGGATCAAAAAGGCTGAATAGACATAAGGGCTTGTAATTTAAAAAGCTGTCCAGAAAATGTTAAAGCTATCATCAGGGCAGTCTTCCGGGTTAGAAATTTCAGAGAAGATATGGCTGTAGGTTCAAAGGGAGGTTGAATTATCTTTTCCAAAACAAAATTAAAATTCCAAGAAGAAGCTACAATTTTTCTTGGTGGTCTGATATGTAAATCTCCCTTTAAGAATTGCTTGACTTGATATAAACAGGAAAGAGGGCATCCAGTGGCAGGCTAAAATGGCTGAATGATGTACCTTTACTGAAATATTCACTAGAACAGAGATGAACAATTTACATAGGTAGTGGACACTCTGTGGTGACCTCACTAGCTTTGGGTTCTGCCCTCTGTTTTTGTTTTTTTTTTTTAGATCTCCTTGATTATATTAAGGAAGTCCTATGTTTTACCACAAAAGAGAAAATCATTTCAATTTGGATAAAAAAGGTTTCCTAGTAGAAGGCTTTATTGTGTCCTACTATATATTAGACATAAGTTTTAATATTGTGCCTTTATCAGAATGGAGGTATTATTTAAATAATCAGTCATGTCTTTTGCCAATTTATTAAAAGGTTGACTGCTTATCCTATGAAAATTGCACTGTATCAGAAGTAAACTGTGACTGCTGAGTCACTAAGTAGCACATTTTTTAAAGCTTAATAGCGTGTAGCAATATGAGCTATAAAGGTGATGGGTCATGGATTGGCTGGGAATAAGGGAATTCGGGCTGGGTCAAGAAACAACCTCCTCCCATATTCTAGAGCAGAAAATCACTGTATTGCCATTTGTAACATACAAGCTATAACTATGATACAACAGCTACCTTTTCAATATTGTGGGTGACAAAGTCTAGTCAGTTAGGAAAGCTTCCTTATCTATATCTCCACATTAAACAAGAATGTAAAACCTGAACAAAATAAGCAAATATACATTTACCTTCAGATTCACCATAAGTAGCAGCACATTTGCTTATTTTCCTCCTTCATGTGAAACAGCTGTTGTGTTTATTGTGAGGCCCATTGTTAGCACTCACATTCACTGCGAGCAGCAGCACATTTAAAACATTAAGATCTTTTAGTCTCCTGTGTCTCGTACAAGGGCTGCTTTTCTGGATAGAAGAATAATGTTAGCTTTCAGATTTATTATTATCAGCAGCATACATGTAAAAAGAGTGTAGTCATCTGTGTGTGATACTATGACTGCTTTTGTTTACAGTATACACACAAGTTTTTAGAGTGAGGGAACTGATCCTAGTCAGTTCTGTTAGTTGGATGTGTTTGTTCATAGGCAGTTGCCACAAAGGACTGTCTGGTTAACTGACTTGCTCAAGGTCACACAGTAGGCAAATGAAGGTGGAATGGTTCAATTTCTATACCCTTGACACAGGAAGCAGCTCATTAACAAGGCAGAGCTTTAGTCCTCTGTACTAACACAATTGAAGTTTCAAGTTCTGCATCATTAACCCACTGCACCAACTGATCAGTTATGACAAAGTGTTAAATCAGAAGTGAAAGCAATTTCTTGGGTTGACAAATTGTTCTCGGGTAGAGTTTGTGAGAAGGTAGTCTAGCTGTGACCATACATAGCACTAATTATTTTAATGCAAGTGGAACATTTGCCCATTTACAAGTAGTGGTGGTGATCTTAGTGGATTTTGAAAAGACCTTTGACTTTGCAGATTGAGATTACATGTGAGTAAAGTTGATGCCATTTAAGATCCCTGACTGTATTGTGAATACCATTAGAACTTTGTATAGCTCTCCCTATTGTCAGGAATATGACTTTATCTCTGTCTCCCCACATGTTGAGAGATGAACTGTACAAATAAGTCATGCAATTCTGTCAATATTCTCAAAAATGAATTGCTTGCAGTTTGCTTGAGGTGCATGAATAGCTTGCATGGATAGGACTGTCCAAATAAGGAGATGCTGGTGCTTATTTTTAATGATAAATTGCCTCTTCCTGAATATAATCCTAACAATCCCTGTCATACATTTGTAAGATGCAGAAAGCCTTTTCAGTGTTGTCCAGGTGAAAAGTCATTCTCTCCAAAACTAAATTATTTCCTGTAATGACATTGCCAAGAAGGCTACTGGCAAAAAAGTCCTTTCTTTTCCAATGGTGAAAAAAAACTGTGGCTTATTTGGATACAATACTGCACACTCCCAAAAATTGTTACAGCTGAATTTTAGTCTGTTGTGGAAATCCAAGATCATGAATGGAATAATGTTTTTGTATCCTCACTTCAGAGGATTAAATACATTAAAATATACTATAAATGATGATTTGCCCTAGTGTCTTTGTTATGTTAACTTTGTGGCATGCAGCCAGGTTCAGAAACTTGTACACTGTGCCAAACATTGAAAGCTGAAGAAGCAGATCTTGTATAATTCTTCGGCAAAAGAGGATGGAGCAGTGTGCACAAGAATTCACCCTGCATTCAATTTATGCATGTAGGATTGAAATGGTATGTTAACTCATTCACTCCAGTGGAGCTTAAGAAGTTTACACTGTAATTTCCAATGGGTAGAGCCTAAGCCTTTTGACAGAATCAAATTATGTCCTCACATTTCAAACAAATGTTCATATCTCTGGAAATATAGACGTTATGAAAGAAGCATAAATGACAAACTCTTCAGCACAAACTAGTTTTATAGTGATAGTATTCTTTAGATTCTAGATCATAAAATGATTTTTAAAAGTCACAGTAAACACGGTAACCATTACGTTTGTAATATTTTGTAAACAACTTACAATATCTCGGCAACCTCTCAAATTATACACATAATTTCTGCAGCATTTTATGCATCTAGCTGAAAGCTTTCATATGAGGCTAAGGAGTTTTGTCTGTGAGATATTTAGAAAAATGTGAAAATTATATCTATATAAATTAATATCATAAATCAGCAGTTAATATTTCTTTATCTGCAGAGGTCAAATATTAATGCAGTTGAGTTTACCATTGTGTAAGCTATAAGATGAACTATTGTACATAGCATGGTTCTGGAATTATTTATGCAAATATGAACAAGCAATATTTGATACCTAGAGGCATCAGTAGGAGGTAACTGCAGATGCATCTGGAGGCATCACTCGGATGCAATGAGTTAAATGTGAGTCTAAAATAATATGAGGCAGAACATGTGTCTATATTAGGTAGCGATGGGCAAGCTCATTAAATGAAGTGGGTTAGAATCATTGTGAGGAGCTTCCACCCCTTTGTTATACAAATCAGGGAGATTATATTAATAGGGAAGAGATGGAAGGATGTGAGCATAGAAATGCTACATAGATTTTGTGGAAGGAAAGTTCCTTTGCTTTTGTCAGTCAGTTGTAGGAGGTTTAAAATTGAAAAAATGTGAGCTTTGGAATTATGTACATCTTCACATTAAGCCATTCAAAATTCTGACCTCTGTTGGAGGCAGAAGTCCCTTTTGTGTCTGGCTATCTGTTGAGTGCATTTCTGCACTGAAGCCCTCAGAAAGATTTTACAGCATCCCACATCTATAGAGTACTGAAAGGAAGGAATGTGACGAAGATTAGGGATAACAAAGAGGACCATTTTAAGAGTTGCGAGTCAGCAAATGGAGAGGCAGCTGTGTAGGTAGTATGGACTTGAAAGGAATTAAGGAATTCTTCTGATTGTAAGAAAATAAGTTACTTGCCCATGAAGGATATTAGACTCTGACACAGCTTTTGGATACTAGTCAGTTCCCTTAGGAGGTGGTGGTGGTGGATGTGTTTGTTCATAGGCAGTTACTACACAGAATGAGTGACACGTATTAAGCAGAAGCTCTGGCTATATCAGAATTAGTGGCAGATATGAAGCACAACTTGTGGAGCTGTCATTGGGTATTGATGTATGGTTCTTCCAGTTTGAAGTGACCTTTTGGTTCACTTTTTCTCATCCAACTTTTGTTGGATCAGTCCCATGGTAACAGAAGTGGTTGCTGCATCTCATTACAGTTAGTCATAGGATGATACTGTCTGCACCACCTTTGAAAAGAAATGTCATGAAAGTTTGCTGAAGTTTGCAATTGTGTATAGTGCTGAGGTTATTCACTCTTGGTGGGCTGCTGGAATTTTTTCTTCAAGATATTGCCATCTTTTCAATACAAAGTTATGGCAGAAGACAGTAAGTATTCTGAGGCAGCACCATGCTAAGGTTTAGTGCCACTGAAGATGGGTACACTAGTTTCATTTCCTCATGTCAGTGTTTATGTTCTGTTGCTACAGTATACTGGAACAGTCAGAATCAATACTCATATTTTCACTGTTGAATATGTTATGTTGGGGTCTATACCACTTGATCAAAAAAAAAACTAATTGTTGAATAACTATCTGTCAAACCCAAATTGTCAAAACCTCTCTTCACTGAATGGCCGTTTCATAAAACTTTTTCACAGGGAAAAGCAATGGTTGGGCATCATTGGGAAGTTGCCGTTTTCCCCACTGTAGTGTGATCTCAGAGTTGGTATATTTAGTTTGGAGCAGCCCACCCACATTAGGAGGTGTGTGGGGTGAAGATCCCCACTTGTGTGGGTTTTACATTTTTAGAGTTTAATGACAGGCGCTTGGTTGGATGGCCTTTTCTTTTCCCTGTGAAAAAGTTCAATGAAACGGCCATTCGATGAAGAGAAGTTTCAACAGTTTGGGTTTGATGAATAGTTATTCGACAAATAGGTTTTTCACTAAAGTTATATAGACCCGCTATGTTGAAATTATTATTTTGGATGAAATTTGCTGTATTTGATTAGTGCCATGTGACAATTATTTTCTACTGTGTTAATTCTGTGATATGAATGCTGTCAGAACTGACAAATATCTGAGTAAAGTGTGGCAAGGACTTTTGTTGCACTGATTTGAATATTGCTAGAAATTGGCAGAAAACTGATTGTTTGCTTGAACAGGGGTGCAGAGTAATAGTTGGTGCATAGGTGTCTACAGTGCTTAGGGTTAAAGAGCCATCGAGAAGCTGAGCCACTTCACTCTTTCAGTGATAAGGATAGCCTACTTCTGTCTGAGTAAGTGGTCATTAGTGCTAATGTCAGATATGAATTTGTGGTTATTCCCCCAGATATCAAGGTCTGAATTAAAGGTTTTTCAGGAGGTTACTGTACTTTGTGTGGAGAGGGAGTCTATTTCAAAGGTGGAAGTTGTGCTAGACAAGAAGCCTATCATGCCAGCAAGGTATTGTTGATCTTAACAGTAGAAGTTTACATCCTTTGAGCAGGTATTAGCTGTGGTGTTTGATCTACGAAGGTGAAGTAGGTATAAAAAAAAGTAAGGGGTGTTTTGTACCACTAAATGCTAAGCAAAAATCACCTTTTAGTAAGCTATAGGACAGCAAGTAGAGGGATAGGAATTTTAATCTGGTAGGGTAGCTTAGGCTACTTAAATCAGAGATTTTTCTAGTTAGGAATCTTTGAGGTCTTTCAAATTTAGAGAAGTGCAATCCAAACTGGGCACTTATTTACTAATGGGTTTGATGAGGGATGAGTAAAGTGGAAAAGGACATCCTTGGACCTAGAAGAGATGACATGACTGATAAGCTGTGTGCGGTAGAAGGACATACTCACCACAGCTAAGACATGTTGATAAAAAGAGAGCTCATTGTTGATGTGGGTATCCAGGTCTCTAATAATGTGCTCTAATTTTTAGAGAAACACCAACAGTATTATAAGAGGTCTTGATGGGGTGTTTCTGAAGGTAAATTTGTTATAATTATCATTTTGAGTTAATTCATTTTAATACACTTGGTGCAGGTATGATCTAGACTTTGCTAGAGAATGTGCATATTATGGGATGAATTGACAACACCATCCAGTTTGCAGTTGCCTACTCGCTTGGCTATCCATAGGCTTTGGATGCCCAATTTTGTCCCTTAGAAGCAAATGCCAGACAGGAGAGGATCCAAAACTGAACCCTGTGGACACTTTTCTTAATGTTTTTGCACAGAGAGGAGTGACTTCTTACTCGGAGTACATGAATTTGGTTCATAAGCCAATTGTTACTGAGGATGGCATAAGGATTAACACAGTAGAGTATTTGCTTATGATACTTGAAGGAAGAAATGGTGAAAAAAGCATGTTAAGTTGTCTATCTCGCCTTCATTCTTGCTGGATGGGTTCCTAAAGCTCGAGAGTTGGTTCCACCCAGGCTCCCCTTATCAGGTTGGTTATTTCCTGGTGAGTTTTAGCTTTTCTATAAAAGTTACTTTTACCCTTTAGTTTAATTATTCTTAAATTAGTGTAGTTCATTGAACTTTATCCCAACCTAATTTTTCTTGTTTAAAGAACTTTTAGTTCCCTTAGGCCTCCCTTCCCTAGGGAGTGTTTGTGTAGTGTTCTTTTATTGTACTTTATTTTTAGTATTTTACTAAACTTTGTAATTTTGACAGGGTATAACTGGTGTGTTTGAGTGTGTGTTTGTGTTCACCAGTTAGGCTAGTGTGATGCGCTGTCAGAAAATGTCTCTGTGCAGGACTCCTGTGCTGTCTGCCATGGCTTCAGCCCCAGGGTCCTGCAGGAAAGAAAAACAAGCTTATATTGAGAGGCTTGTTGAAGCCTGAGGATTCCCTGTCTGTCTCAACAGGGAGCCCTCCCTTCTGAGCCGAGACCTCAGGTTGTTCAAAAGACTCAGTCCACAGTTTCGGTTATCGAGGTACCCGTGTCGGCTCCGACAAGATCTTTGGAGCCGACAACCAGAAAGAGGTCTAGGTCACCTTCTCTTGGCTCCAGGATCTCCCCTGCTGCTCTAGGTCATCGAGGCTGTCGATCATGACCTTCAGAGGTGGTGAGTCGACTACTCAAGTCTGAGGCACTAGCCCAGATGCTTCAGGTGCCTGCCCGTCCATCAAGACAATTGTTCCATGGAGGAATGACCCTTGTCCACATCGCCTCGGAGCCATCACTGTCGGTGCCGAGGTCCTTAGGGACCTCTGGCTCTGCCTGACAGAGCCTGGCTCTACTCCACAGTCCCCTCCTCTATGCTGCCTCACCTCATCCCGGACCGCAGAGAGCCAACTTCTCAGGAACTCCCTTTGAGGATTTCATCCTCTTCTCCTGATTTGGCAGAAGAGCCCCTCGGAAGAGGAAGTGCCATTGACTCACCTGAGTCTATCACGCCGGACACAGATCTGGATGATTCTGAGGGTTCCCCCGCTTCTGAAGATGTCTCATTTGCAGACATTCTGGAGATCCTTAAACAGAGGGGAAATTGGCCAGCCCTCAACCCTTCGGAGGACGAATCTGTGTATCTTGAGGCGTTTGGCTCTCCCCCTTCCCCTTCCTGGGTGTCCCCCTTCACCCCCTCATGCAGGTGGTTGCTAAAAAGGCATGGACGGCTCCTGATTCAGTGGACCCCACTCCCAGGAGACCCTCCAAATTCATCACAGCTCCATCAGACAAGGAATTTTTATCAAAAGGAGTCTCTGTTGATGCTATGGTGGTAGCTGCGCCACAAAGAAGGAACTGGCTGATCGTTCAGTGCCTGGCGATCCACCTAACAAGGAATCTAGGTCCATGGATAGGTACGGAAGCGGATGTTCTCCTCAGCGACATTTACTATGCGTTCGCTGAATTACCTGTGCCATTTCACTCGTCTTCAAAGGGACTTGATCAAAGAAGCGAGTGAAATGCTGAAGGACCCTACAGCTACGGGTTTCCAAGAGAAAATGAACACGGACCTGGCTATGCTCCATTCTATTTCCAACTCCTCCATGGGGCGGCTCTCTTATGCGGCCGATGGAGGGAGCAGAGCGGAACAGGGTAGCCTTACGAGGCACGCCTGGATGCGCTATGCAATTTATGGAACCTTTCAAGACGCTTTCACGAACTCCCCTTTTGATGGATCATCTCTGTTTGGTCCACAAGTGAAAGAAACCCTGACTAGGTGAGTGATGGCAAGACCCTTTCTGCCGCCAGAGTCCTACTCCTTCTAGGCCTTACCCCAAAGGCCAGAAGGGAAAGATGTGGTTCCGTAAACAATCTCAAGGGACTTCGCCTGACGACAGAGTCCAGAGGCAGAGGGGGGAACAACAATGGTAGACGTCGCCCTAGAGGCAGAGGGGGTCCGCAGAACCAGGACCCTGCCCTTTGGTCTCACCACTGCCCCCCGGAGGGGGGGCATTATCAGGGCAGGACAGTCCAGGGCACATGGCAACCAAACGAATGCCACTTGCACATAAATGTTCTGGAGATGAGAGCAGTGCTTTTAGCGTTGCAAGCCCTTCAAGACTCTCTTCCCTTGGGAACGATTGCAATCCAGACAGACAATATGTCTGTAGTGTGGTACATCAACAAACAAGGCGGAACCAGATCATACCCTGTGTCGAGAAGCACTCAGACTGTGGCAATGGGCGATTTCTTCTCAGCGTTTTCTGATAGAAGTCCAATCACATTATGGACAAGTTGAGCAGAGCTATTCTCATGCCTCACGAGTGGTCTCTGAAAGACTCTGTAGTGAGAGAGATATTTCTCATCTTTTGCTACTCCCCAAAACAGCAAGTGCAGAGAATACTTCACTCTATTCCCTTTACCAGGCCAACCCAGCAGGGACGCTGCTAGTCCAAGTTTGGCCCCGGGCCTTCTGTATGCATTTCCTCCTTTCCCACTGATCTCTCAAGTAATACAGAAAGCTATCCAGAAGGCCTCATTGATCCTCATTGCTCCTTACTGGCCTCGCAAGTGTGGTTCCCCTTTCTGCATCGATTTGGAATCTGGACCTAGTTCCAGATCTTTTGACCCATCAGTCGGGTCAGTTTCATCGCTCCCTCCCTCTCTGAACCTCACTGCTTGGTTCCTCCACTTCCAACCGTAGCCAGGCTTCCTCAATTATCTCACTCTGTTAGAGATATTTTGATAGCTTCCCATAAATCTTCCACTAAGATTTATTTGAGTAAGTGGAAACGCTTTTCATATTGGGCACAAGGAAAGGACATAGATCCTTTCACCGCTTCCATCCAACTAGTCCTTGATTTTCTTGCTGAACTCTTCCATGCAGGTTCATCTCCATCTACTCTTAAGGTTCAATTGGCAGCTATTTCTAATTTCCATGTGGGTATTTCTGAATCTGCCTTAATGTCCCACAAACTCTTTTTGAAAGGAGTTTTTCTTCTCAGACCTCCTGTAAGAAATCCTCCTTCTCCTTGGGACCTAAATTTAGTTCTTGCTTCTTTGATTCTTTCCCCTTCGAACCTGCAGCTTCATGTTCCTTAAAGTTATTATCATGGAAAACTCTCTTTCTGGTAGCTATCACATCAGCTAGAAGAATTTCAGAACTTCAAGCACTCAGTTGTCGTTCTCCTTACCTTGTGTTCCATAAGGACAGAGTTTTTTGCCTAAGGTGGTTTCAACATCAAATCTAAACCAATGCATTGACCTCCCTGTCTTTTTCCGGAGTATTCAAATAGGTCTGAACAAAAATTACACTGTCTGGATGTTCATCGTCAATTAAGGTACTACTTGGACAACAATTCAGAAAATCTGATCAGCTGTTTGTCTCCTATGAAAGCAGAAAGGGACTTCCAGTTTCAAAGGTATCTTTATCCAGATGGCTAACATCTCTGATTACCCTTGTTTATGAGATTAGACACCAAAACTGCCTAATAAGCCTAAAGCCCATTCCACCAGAGCTTTGGCTACTTCTCTAGCCTTCCAAGACAGACTGCCTATTGACACCATACTTGGGCTACTCCTCACACTTTTGTTTCCCATTATAAGTTGGATTTAGCTTCTAGGCATAGAGCTAATTTTGGTTCCACTGTTCTCAGGAGTCTGTTCCGTTAGGCCACCCGGGACAAGGTGCTAGGGACGCGGTCCCATCCAGCAAGAATGAAGAGATAGACATAACGCTCCATGTTAGTTGTCTCCTCCTTCCCCTGGCCTGGACAGACCTAGAGGAGTTGTGATCGTCTTTCTACCACCTCTTTCTTAGCTATATGCTATTATGCATATTTCTTGTTTCAGGATGTAGGTCACCCTTCTTCTTCCTGTTGTTAGAGGTGGATTCTGTTTTTACAGTTATACTGTTTCTGTTATAAGCTGGGGTTAGCTTACAAACGAGATCTGAGGTAACTATCGCCTAGCATTGTGGGATATAGGAGCCTCGGGACCAACTCTCGAGCTTTAGAGTCCATCCAGCAAGAAGAAGGCGAGAAGAAGACAACTAACATGGAACGTTATGGTAAGAACATAACTTCTATTTTTGCAAGGTTGAGGGGGCCAGTATGTGGTAATACCTGCCCTTAACTAATTCAAATTGATTGTTGTCAAAGATCTGCATTTCACCTATGTCTTTGTAAGTTAGTTCAGATGTAGTGAATTTTATAGTTTTACAGATAATGCTAATGAGATTGATATGTCTGTTACTTACTGGGGTCTGTTCTGGGGATGCCCTTATGAAGGTGGACAATTGTAGCTGTTTTTTAAGTTTCAGGTAACCCATGAAGAGACAAAGATTAGATAGATTTATGAGAGACTGGGATATATGAGTGATCTTGCAAGGAAACAACCTGAAATCTTATCAGGAACTATTGAGCTAGTGATTTCAGTTTTAGAAAGAGCATAAGCCACTTGATCCAGGATGATAATGGGTGCACAGCTGGGGAGGGGTAGTGTGGATGAAATAGGATGAATGACAGTCATAAATTTGGAGTAACATTTATCAGCAAGGATAAGTGAATGCTATTTCTGAGTTTACTTATGAGCCTAGAGATAGTTTCATAGGTAAGATAGTTTCATAGGTGTTCTTAGTATGTAAAGTAATTCAAAGTTCATAAATTGTTACACTCTATAATATATGCTTTAGTGCTTGCTTAATCATTACATTTGTAGTACGAAAGAAGGATTTTATTAGAGTCACAAACTTTTCTTTTTCCTACAGAGATGGTTTATATAGACATTCCTCCACACTAGCTCATTTCTGAATTTATGGCTGCCCTTGCAGTGGATGGGAATGGCCTTTTCTATAATTTTATTGATAATAAAGTGAAAATCTGAGGGGTATTCTGAGGCAAGAGTGACATTAAAAATATGTTTGTCAGAATGTGTCAGTTGTGCTTTTCCAGGATATCAGCAAGTGGCAATTAACTGTTTTTTTAGAAAAAGCACAAAATACTGTGTTTTTTATAGGTGTGGAGGCTTGCAGTAAGGATGAAAGTAATAACTAAATGATTCAATTTTACCAGGGAAGTAGGAACAAGTTAGGTTGGACCAGGACGGTGAGCTTTTAGGACTGAGAGTTTAAACCTCTGGTAGAGACAGGAAAAAATTGCACAAGGGAGGTGGCATTTACAAAAGGAATTTCTGCACACAGTTACCAATTGATAGAGTGGCAATTAAAGTCTCTTGTAAAAAGGGTATTAGGCTTGATAGTTAGCTTATAAAATTGAGTTTGGTAATCAATATGCTCAGCAGCAGAAATGGAAAGGGGTATATAGTTAACAATGATGTGGTAGGCAGTTTTTGAGATACACAAGAACCACTAACTGCTTTCAGTTGGTATCATTCAATATCTGCCATGAGATACTGAGTACCCAGTGGTCTTAAATGTGTGTTAAGTGAAGTAAGGAGAGAGTGTAGTTGTTTTTCTGAAACCGAGTCTCAGTGATTATGCAAAATAGATACCTTCATGGTTGATGTCAGTCTGGAGCTCTGCTATTTTATTACTTAAACATCTATCATTGAGCTGAACAATCTTTGTATTGTTCATGTTTGGATTTGCTATGAGATTATGTTCATGAGTTGAACATTACCTAAAAGACATTATGGAGGATGCAAAGATTCTTGCTGGTATGTGAAAGCCAAGAGGAGTGGACAATTCCTGGCAATACAATAATGTCTGTTGACCATTTGATCCCAGGAAAACCACTCTGGTTGCCCTAAAATAACACCAGTTCATAGATTATTACTTGGTTGATCTGGTAGATATTTTGTAGCCTAACAACTGCATTTCCCACTGTATGCTACCAGTTTCCATAAGGCAAAGTAGATTTAGACCAAGGTATATTTGCAGTTATTTATTCATTCATCCAGGTTGTGTTTTAAAAGATTGAGGGAACAACTTTGATTTATATGAGTGAGGTCCCCATCACACCATCAGGTTTTATTTATGTTTCAGTGATGGTTGAGGTCTTGTGTGGGTGTTCATGGTGTTTCCAATTTTGTGGCTTGAAGGAGGTCACTCTAGCTAGGGGCATTTGAGATCTTATAGATGATATGAAGAGCCCATAAAAGAGACAGAAGAGGCACAGTGCCTTAAGACATTCAGCATAGGTAATATCAGCACCTTAATTTTCTTCATGAGGAAATGGGGTCTTTAGAGTTGGATCATGTATGTACCAAAAGTGGCACTGTATTCAGTAATGGACCTGATGAGAGAAGAGAGGTATGAGAGCATCCTTTGGATATGGAAGATATAGTCTTATACTAAATATATTATCAACAGAAGGTCTGAGGAAGTCGCATACCTCTCAGCTGTCTGATTTTCACAGAACATCCTTATTTTTGCCTCGTGTGTTTGATCATTTCCTCATAAAAGTGGCAGTTTTATGGCAATCACTGAGGGCTGAAGTCACTAAGTAGTGACATATTTGAGTTTCACATTTCATATCCTTCGTAAAATGCATACTAACACACATACTGTTATTGTAGTAAGTTACTAAGTTTACAAGAGCAATATTTAAAATCTTTTCCTATTTTTGGGCCATTGTCCCCTCGTTATTTAAAGCTTGATCTAGATTTCTTGAGCTAAGAGATTGAGAGGTATGGAGAGTCATAACCATTGATCTGTGATTTGGCAGGTGTGTTTTCATTATATTTGAGCCATGTTTCATTAATAATGCAAATGTCAATATTTTCCATTGTCAAGAAATTCTAGTGAAGGTAGTTTCTTACTGAGGCTTTTGGCACTGAGCAGAGCTACTTTATACTGTCCTGTTTTGGTTTTGATAGGTTGAGACAATAGTCTAAGTCCAGTGTCAGTAGGTCTTACCATGGACCTAACTTTAACAAAAATGTTAGGTTTAGGAGCAGGCCTATGTAACTTTATGGGTTTAGGTTTGCAGGCATGGTTATTCCCTGTAGTAGTGTGAGTGTCTGGGTGTAGGCTTTTCTCTAGATAGTTGAGGTACACATTAGTGGTGTGGGAGGCTTAGTCAACAATGCTTCCCCAGTTGTAGTGACATTTGACCGTTTACTGATAGTGGTGAGGGCAGAGAGATGTGTTCAGACCAAATAAGTAGATACACATGCACCTGACACAGGTAGAGTCGGAAAAATCTAGGAGTTGTGGGTAATCAATAAATGTGATGCTGAACCTATGCTTTCACAGAATAACTGGTGCCAATGGACTGGTAAGTGAGAGGTAGGTTCAGTCTGCAGCTCAATTATAAAAGGCATTTGATAGATTTGGCTATATTAGGGTCCTGATAAGTGCAACGACTGGTACAAGCAGGTTACAGCTTCCTACAGGAGTTACAGAAGATGCAGAAATTTTTATTGGTGAGTGTTAACTAAGAAGTATGGATTTAAAGATAAGTGCCTGAAGTGGTAGTGGTAGGTTGAGTCAGCTACCAGAAGTAAAGCTGGTGTGATTATTGCTAATCAGAGGGGTAAGTTATAAGTAAATGCCATGAGTGATAATAGCAGGGCTTGATTTGCAAGGTAGGGTTGCAAAAATAATGGACAGAGTAAGTTAACAACTATATTTGGTGAAATAACTGTTTCTAAATATGAGAAATATAACAATTGTATGATGTACATACACAAACTAAGTATGAGAACTCCAGCAAAATGGTATCAATATATATGGGTTTATGGCAACTATTTTCAGTGCTAAAATGTTGATTTATTCTTGAGCAATGCCTGCATATCAAAAATCATAATTACAGAAAAGCAAACATATTGAATCACTGAATACAACAAAAGGAAAACATTTTCCTTTTGTGTTCTTACAAGAAAAAAAAAAACTTCACATTCAGCCTAACGAACACTGACAGTGTTGTAGAAAGGAGTTTTCTAAGTTAAAGTACATGGCTTGGGTTAGGGTTAGCAGGCAGGTCCCCCTGCACTTGCTTACTAATGCCTTCCCTTAAATTTGCAGCTTATTCAGTATTACAGCAAGGGCTTTTCTATCACTACACAGCACAAGCTCAGACAAACACCAGGTGCACCAACACACAAGCACAATGCTAAATTTATCTCCTTACCTATCCCCTTACCCTAACTCTAACCTATGAACACACACAACACTAAATATGTTCCCTTATCTAGCCTTTACTCTAACCCTAACCTGAAAATGCTTATACCACACTATTTCCAGATGCCAAAACCATAGGTATATCTGAAAGCTTTCAGCACTAACAAAACAAACCCAGATGATCTTCAAAAGCTACCGTCCTCCTTCAACAAAAGCGCAGTTTGGTCAGTTGTAATGTTGGTCAATCATTCAACCACTTTCACAACCACAGCATACTTTTGACAAAAAATGTAAGCTGACCACCTTACTGGGTTCCAAATAATATATCCACACACACACATATAAAAAACAACAGCAGATTGTGAATAAAGGAGGGCTGCCACAGTGGTGCAACGGTTAGCGTTGTTGTCTCACATCAGGAGGTTCCCTGGTTTGATCCTTGGCTGGGGTGCCTTCTGTGTGGAGTCTGCATGTCCTTCTTGTGGTTGCGTGGGTTTCCTCCGGGTGCTTCTGTTTCCTCCCACATCCCAAAGACATGCTGTAGGTGGATTGGACACTCTAAATTGGCCCTAGGTGTGAGTGCATGTGTGTGTGTGTGTGTGTGTGCCTAATGTGGAAGGTTGGGCACCGGGCTGGCACCTCGACACCAGAAAACTCCACTGCCAATCATGAGCAGACAGTTGATCCGCTGTGGCGACCCCCTAACCGGGAAAAGCCTAAAGAAGAAGATTGCAAATAATGGAAACTTAATCATAAAAATGTTTGAGGCAAAAACTAATTTGTTAGTCACAATGTTCAAGAAAAAGTATGTTGGTAAAAGACGAGGCAGCACACAGCGGGCTAGTGGGAACAGCAGTCCAATAATAACAAAATAAGTGCAAATAATGCCCTGGCAGAACCATTTAGTCACAGTGAATATTAATTAAACAGCAGATAACTTAGCCTGGTAAAATCAGAAAAAGTGAAAGAAAAAAGTGGAGGTAGCATTTAATATTAGAATTACAAAAAAGAGTGCAATGACTGTGAACAGTCCAAAGAAATTCTGTTCAAAATAAAGAGCTTTTTATTTTATGTTGAACTTAGAAAGGGACTGGGCTTGCCCCTGAGGGGAAGAGTTCTAGCCAGTTCTGGTAATGGACATTATCTGATGTTGATAATCTTCATTCATTCCTTACTGATGGGTTATTGGTTCTGTCCTCAGAACCGAGCTGGCCAATATCAAGCTCATGTCAGCCCAAAACTCTCAAGCCAAGGTCCGACCCAGAATGCTCTGCTCCCTGTTACTTCAGATCTCGTTTGCCACGTTGCTGTACAGCCGTGTCAAGCCACTATCTCAGCTAAGTGTCAAATTTTTTGAAAGTTTATATATTATTACTCTTAAAATTTTCTCAAAAGTTTATTCTAATATTTTCCTACCCTATCGCACACTTTAGACTCTCTCCCTTTAGTCTTTTCACTTTATTTCCCTCTTTTCTTACCTTGTGGTAATTCTCCATTACCATCGTTAGTAATCCTTCCTTTTCTCTTTTTACCCTTTTGTTGGGTAGCCCTTATTCTTCCTTTTGGTACTGTGCTTCTTCTCCACACCAGTTGTATTGGATAAGAAAAGTAGCATTGGTTTCAAGCAGTGCAAGGATTACAGCCATAAGTTACTGCTTTCCAATGGCCATGACTTATGTGTCTACTGTCTTAATGTCTCCCACTTCCCTGTGGATCCTCCATGTAGGATTTCTAAAATTTCTCTACCAGGACTCTGAACGAGAGGAAGAATAAGTTAATTTTGAAAGGTCTCCTCAAGTCTCCTTTCTCTGAAGCTATTTCTGGGTTGGAGAGCTCACCCCCTCCTGTTAAACCCTGCAAGAGGCGTTCTTCCTTTTCTTTATCAAAGTCACTCCCTTCTTCTCCCTCTGGAGATTGTAGGGAGTCGACTCACAAGAAAGTGAAATTGATTACTACTCCGACACTGCCGGCTCCAGGTTTGGCACTGCCTCAAATGATTCTGACTACACCCCTGTCTCTTTTATCGATACCGGCACCGGAGTTCCTGGTGCAGACAACTATGGTTCCGTCAGTTCTGTCACAACCCCTAACGGCACAGTCAATACAGGTTCAGTCCCCTTCGGCACCGTTGGTACAGTCAGCTTCAACTCCCAAGTATGACTCTACTGTACTCCATGGCGCAGACATTTTTGGCACCATGTGCTCTGGTGCAGTCCTTCTTGGCACCGTCCTTATTGCCGATGCAGACACTTTCCACTACAGCACCGTACCCTTCGGAGCAGACCTTTACATTTACGGTGCAGACACCTTCAACTACTATGCTGTTGACATCTTCGGCACAGACTTTTTCCACACCGTTTTCTTCAGTACAGACTTCCTTGGCTTCAAGCTCTGCACCTATTGAATTAGCAAGGACCAAATATTCCCCTTCACTGGATCCTTTTGCTAGCAGTCAGTATTGTCCTTTCCTAGAAAGGCCAGAATCACCATCAGCTTTCTTCATGAGGTCAACCAAGGGGCTTTCTGAACAGGATGTGTTGCAGCTTGTTGATCAGTTGCTTGTGGCCAGAGGTCTGTCTCAACCATCAAAGTCCACATTCCCTCATTCTGGTGAATGTATATCTCCTCAAACCCCAACGTATACTCCTCCTTCGACTTCCACTCAAGTCTCAAAGCCTATTACTCTGACAGCAGAAGGCTGGAAGCCTATTACTCCGACAGCAGCTTCCCTCCCTCCAACTCCAATAGTGGATCTCACTTTGGAACCAGAGTCGTCCTTGTGGCCTTTGGTGCACTGGGCATCGGACTCTTCTCAGTCCAGTGGCTGTGCCATTCGGGAGGGCATTCTTAGCTCCATGCCAATTGTATCCTTGGCACCTTCTAGGGATGCTCTCTGTTTTATGGTTCACGGTCCTCTTGAGACTCCTGGTCTGAGGGCAGGCTCATTGGTGTGGAGTGTAACCCCAGTTCCGAGGTTGTCGTGCTTGGTTCCAGGCTCCCATCCCTCCTTGGGTGGGCCAGCCTTCCAGGCCATGGAGACGGTGCTTGCCTCTGCTGGCAAAGCTCATTTGTTGGAGTCCTCTTCCCCCCTCTGTGCCACAACTGCCACAAGCTTCAACTGCCAGACACCGGGCACAAGAGCCTCAGGTTTCTCCTCCTCAGGAGACCCCCTCTTTGCAGTCTTCCCCAGAACCTCCCACTGAGGAAGTACTCTGCAAAGCATTGTGTAAGAGGAAGCAATGGACTCCACTGAGGAGACATTGACTGAAGATACAGATTTTGATGACTGTGAAGGGTCCCTTCAGTCATGCTCTGATGAGGTGTCCTTTGGCGACATCCTCAAGATCCTTAGACAGAGGGGTGACTGGAAGCCCTCTAATCCTTCCTCTGAGGAATTCGTATTCCTGCAGGCTTTTTGTGCCCGGCCCCCTACCTCCTGGGTCACCCCACCTGCCAATGAGCTCATCCAGCACGCATGGAAGGCTCCTGACACCATGGCAATGATACCTAAGAGACCAGATCAAATATTATCGCCCCCAGCTAAGTACCCCCATTGGTCATGAGGTCTTCCAGTAGATGGTATGGTGGTGGCAGCTGCTACTAAGAAGGATTTGACAGAAGAGAGCCAAACTGTCCATCCGCCCAACAAGGAGTCCCGGGCGATTGACAGATTAGGGAAGCATGTGTTTGCTTCATCGACCTTCACCGTAAGGTCTTTGAATTATTTGGCACATTTTACCAGGCTTCAGTGAGATCTTATCAATCAGCTTTCAGAAACCTTGTCAGGAGCTGTTTCTGATGAAGTCCATGATAATGTGGCTTCTCAGATAGCCACCCTAGAGTCCATTTCCAACTCTTCCATGCGTCCTATTTCTCACGCAATGGAAGTGGCGACTACAGCGGCAGGTGCAGGTATAGTCACCAGATGACATGCTTGGATGTGCCTTTGCGACTTTGTGGACTCTTTTTAAGGCTTCCTTCATGAGTGCCCCATAGATGCTGCTTCTTTGTTTGGCCCTAAAGTCAAGGATATGCTGGCAAGGTGCGAACAAGATGCCAAGACCCTGTTTGCCATTGGTGTCAGACACTCCACTCCTCAACGATTCTACTCCAAAAATCAGAGGAGCGGAAAGATCTGGCACAAGAAATCACAGCGTTCTTTCCAGGATGTGCACGTGCCAAGTTCTCCCCTAGAGGCAAAGGGGGAAACTCCAATGGAAGATGCCCCTTTCGGGGCAGAGGAGGTCCATGAAACTGGGGTTCCAGCAATTCTTTCTCTGGCCAACCCTATCAGCGCTCTTGAAGCATTGCCCGACTGCTTACCTCTGGAAGCGGTCAGGGGTCATTTCTTCTTGTACCCCGCTGCCTGACAAAAGATAACTGACTCTTGGGTACAATGGATTATAGCCACAGGCTATCATATCCCCTTCCATCTTTGCCCAGTCTCATCAAGAGTATTACCCAATGTTCCACCCAGTCAAAGGGAAACAGCAGCACACGAATTCCAAAAGCTGCTACAAAAAAGAGTCATCCAGATGGTCCTCCCAGACCAGATAGGATCTGGTTTTTACTCAAGGTTCTTTTTAGTGCCACAAAAGACAGGGGACTGGAAACCAATTCTGGATCTCAGTACACTGAACAAATTTGTAAAAACAAAGAAATTCTGGATGGTCACAGTTCAGTCTATCCTTCCTCTTCTGGAAGAAGACAATTGGAAGTGCTCTGTAGATCTTCAAGATGCGTATTACCACATAAAAATGGACAAATGTTCAAGAAGATACAACCGCTTCCATATAGGAGCCAGTCACTACCACTTTTGAGCCATGCCCTTCAGTCTCTCTAAAGCTCCCAAAGTATTTACAAATTGCATGGCAGTGGTTATCACTCACTTGCGGCTTCAAGGATTCCAGGCGTTTCCATATCTAGATGACTGGCTCCTCACTGCCCCCACCAAGCATCTACTGGAAGAAGCCCTGCAGTATACTCTCTTAACAGCTTGAAGCCTGGGAATCACTATAAACTGGGAGAAATCCAACACAACCCCAACTCAGTCTTTGGAATTTGTAGGGGTACTGTTGGACACGAGACATTACACAGCATCCCTTCCAGAACACAGACTTCAGAGAATAAGACAACAAGTTCACCCACTGCTCTGTCACCACAAATCTCCAGCTCGATCTATACTCCAGCTATTGGGGTCAATGGCAGCCCCGATTACTATTGTTCCTCTAGCCAGATTCCACATGAGGCTCCTTCAATGGCTACCTCTCACTCAGTGGTACTCTCTACAACATCCTTTGTCTTTTCAGAGAAGTGTAACTCAGAGATGCAAGCAAGATTTACTCTGGTGGTCGTCTCAAAATCCCCAACAATAGTCTTACCCTTTCAACCCCCATCATCAATAGACATGGTGACCATGGATGCGTCTCTGATGGGTGGGAGGGGGGCTATGTCAGGGAAACTCAGTCCAAGGCACTTGGTCAGAGACAGAGGCCCTTTTGCATATCAATATCCTGGAACTGAGGGCAGTGCTTCTAGCATTGCAAGCATTTCACTCCATCCTTCCTTCAGGGACTATTGCGATCCAATCAGACAACATGTCAGTGGTGTGGTACATCAAAAAAAAAAGGGGGCACCAGATCCTACCCATTATGTTGAGAGGCCTTGAGAATATGGCAATGGGTGATAGCTTACAACTGCTTTCTGATTGCAACACACATTCCCGGGAACTTCAATGTGATAGTGGACAAATTGAGCAGGTGCATTCTACAGCCTCACGAGTGGTCCCGCAATCCTCTCATAGTGGCAAAATCTTCAACCGCTGGGGCCAGCCTTGCTGCGGCCTATTTGTCTCCCCAACCAACTACAAGTGCCGCTACTACTTTGCCCTGATCCCCCCTCGGGGACAGTCACCACGGGATGCTCTAATCCACGCTTGGCCCTTTGGTCTTCTTTATGTTTATCCTCCTCTCCCCTTCATCTCCCAATTTCTAAAGAAAGCACAACAGTTGAAGAGCAAAGTGATCCTCATTGCTCTATATTGGCCTCGACAAGTCTGGTTTCCCTTCCTCTGGCCTCACCTACTAGATCAACCGTGGATGCTCAATCCATCCCCAACATTGATCTCCCATCCACAGGGTCTGATTCACCCCAGTCTTACAACCCTGAAACTGACAGCTTGGTTTCTCCACTTCCAATGATTGCCAGGCATGAAAACCTTTTGTCTCCTGTGCGCAATATTCTTCTCGCATGTCATAAATCATCCACCAGACTAATCTATCTTAATAAATGGAATAGGTTTTCTTTATGGGCAGCAAATAAACTATTAGACCCCTTGTCGGCCCCAGTCTCGGTGGTATTGGATTACTTATCACATATTTTCCACTCTGGGGTGTCTGCCTTTACTATCCTTGTACATTTAGCTGCCATCTCAAATTTTCATATTGGTTTTCAAGATTCTTCACTTATGTTACACAGAGTTTATAAGACTTTCTTGAAAGGGGTATTTGGCTTTGGTTCTGCAAGCTCTAACAGCTCCCCCCTTTGAACCTGCATCTTCACCTGATGTAAAATATCTGTCTTGGAAAACTTTGTTTTTGATTGCAATCATATCGGCCAGGCGATTGTCAGAACTCCAGGCCTTGTGCATAAAACCTCCCTATCTTATCTTCCATAAGGATAGTGTATCACTGAGAACTAATTCTACCTTTTTACCAAAAGTGGTGTCAGAGTGATCTATCAGTCAGTCTATTGACCTTTCAGTGTTCTTTCCTAACCATTCTAACAAGGGAGAGTATTGCCTGCACTCCTTGGATGTTCATAGGCAATTACTATTTTATCTGGACAGAACAAAATCTAGCTGTAAATCAGACCAACTGTTTCTGGCTTTGTCTGGACCTAGATGGGGTCATCCTGTATCAAAAGTTACATTGGCTTCATGGTTGAGAAATTGTATAACCTTTATCTTCATGGTTGAGAAATTGTATAACCTTTATCTACAACAAAAACAATCTCACCTTTCCTCATAGTCGAAGCACATTCTACAAGATCTATGGCAACTTCAGCAGCTTTCCATGCTAAGGCTTCCCTCAATGAGATTTGCTCAGCTGCAACTTGGGCCAAACCTCATACCTTTATTCTTCATTACAAATTGGACTTGGCCTCTAGCGGTAGAGCTTCCTTTGGCTCCATAGTGCTCAGGAATGTCCTTCCATGAGGGCCACCTAGGAATACAGGTAGCTGGGGGCTCTGTCCCATCAGTAAGGAATGAACGAAGATTAACAACATCAGATAAAGAAGTTATGTCTTACCATAACATTCCATCTGTGTTGTTGATCTTCATTCATTCATTACTTCCCACCCTCCGTCCCCCATCTGAAGGTTCTTGGTTGATCTCATGTACTCCTTTCTTGTAGGTCTGTTATGACCAGAGGTAGCCTCTACTTTTATCTATCAACTTGCAAACTCGTTCTGAGGTAACGGAGCAGAGCATTCTGGGTAGGACCTTGGCTCGAGAGCTTTTGGCCGACATGAGCTTGATATTGACTGGCTTGGTTCCGAGGATGGAACCGATAACTCATCAGTAATGAATGAACAAAGATCAACAACATAGATAGAACGTTATGGTAAGACATAACTTCTTTTTTTTGGCTTTTCAACTCAGAATGGAGGTGCACCAAAATGGGGGAATGTCACTGGATGCAACATAAGCCAGGTACTGCTCTGGCCACCACGAAAGATTAGTGCAAATGATTTGCTTCAGGTTCCACTTCATCACCGCTTAGTACAGTGATAAGAAAATCAGTAGTCTACAGTTACAACTGGACTCAAGCTCAGAATATCAGCAGCCAACAGCAAATGATGAGTGCAAAAGACAGTAATGGTAACTATAATAAGTAATGGTTTCGTAGATTTTGGGTGCCAAGGAGACAGTTCTGTATTTGGCAAGGATGATGGAAGAACTCAAGCCTGAGTGATATGGCTCTCTGCAAGTGTTATTAGCTGCACACAGCTGAACTATTATGTCTGTAACTGCCAGCAACTGCACTCAGTCATGTATTTAAGTCCACATGAGTGTGTGGGCATGCCCTATTGGATACTGTTCTGTTAGCACAGTACCTAGTAAGTAAGTGTTAGGAGTGATACCACTTCATAATTGTTCTTACACAACTAGATAGTGGGAAAACTTAGAACTGCCATAAATAGTTCTCAACATTGCCGAACCCTGCTGTAGAATACACGGCACTTGCCAGATATAGTGGGATTGGTTCTGAGGCCAAGTCTGATTAGGTATACTTAGGTGTTCTCATATAGGTGCAGCATAGCAGAGTAACTGTGGACATTTTTTAAATTTATTACAATAAGAAATCAAAAGTGTAGACAAAGCCCCTGTAATTGCTGGGTATGGGGGTTGTCTGCAGATGAAAATGGCTGACCCTGGTCTGCTGTTGTCTGCCAATATTAAGCAGTCATTATTCTAGTTTTGCAGGACTGATGTGTATTTGTGTTAAGTAAGTGGGAGTACTTTACTGTGGTAGTCTAAACTGTGTTTATAGGAAACAGGGATGGAATAAATTACTATAGTATTTATTATTTTATTGTAATCAGATATCTGAGGTGTACTCAGTCAACAAAGGGTATACAACTGCTTGGTAAGGGGGCTCTCTGTGGATGAAAATGGCTGATCTTGCTGTTGTTTAAGTTAAACAGAAAGTATTTTTTTTTGCAGGATTAGTTTGTGTTTTGAGAAGCAACTTAGACTGCTTTTGCTGTGACTTTTTTAAAACTACAACCAGATATCTGAGATGTATGCATACAGTTAATTATAATTTACAGGTATAGAGACTATCTATGCATAAAAGTGACTTATCCCTGTTAGTTTATCACAGTTGTATAGTCACCGAACTGGTTTTGCAGGAGCAGTGACTCGCAGTGTATTGCATTTAATAAAATCAATTTAAACTAATTGTTGCTCTGGGTTATGAATGTGTGTGCATAAGGGAAGGGTTATAATGTATCCAAGAGTAACTTTCTAGCTGTAATTTCTTTTCCATTACAGTTAAGCATTGCTTTGAAATCAACAAGTTGCTGTTGTGACTGTCTGGTCAGGTTATATGTGAAAGTAACTGATTATTTCCACAGAGCTGCAGTTAGCGACATTGTCATCTCTCAGAGCTTGACTCTGTGGTTAAGATATTGTCTTTGGTTCATTCTGTCTAGAGTTTGCATATCCTTGTTGTTTTTGTTTGCATTTTATCCAGGTGCTCTGATTGTCTCCACAACACACAGGTAAACTGATGATGTTAAGTTGTCAATCTCGCCTTCATTCTTGCTGGATGGGTTCGGAGCCGATCCTCGGCTCCGACTCGGCCAACATTAAAGCTCGAGAGCTAATTCCACTGGCTCGAGGCTCCCCTATATCCCACAATGCTAGGCGGTAGCTACTCAGATCTCGTTTGCCGCTATAGCTGACGAGGTGCTTTTCTACCGGCTCAGGCAGGTGAGTTAGAGTTTTACCTTATTAGGTACTTCTTAACCCCCCCTTTTTGTTGTCATACCATAACCTTTTAGTTTAATTAAGTATTTAGATAAATCGACCCCTGTTTGTCGAGTCTTTTTTCCCTTTCTTCCCTTATCTTGTAGGCCTTCGGCCCCTACCCTTCCCCCAGTCCATTAGTGACTAAATTAGTTGTCCTTTTTTCTGTTAAGGGCTTGTGTGTGTGTGTGTTTGTGGCTTGCTTTAGCCTTAATAATTTAATTTAATAATTTAATCATTTTTTCTGTAAAGGGTGTGTCTGTAGCGTGTTTGTGTTGTCAGGCACTCCTTTTTACTATGTCAAAAGACAAGGTCTCAGGCTTCAAGAAGTGTGACTCGTGCTGTCAGAAAATGTCTCTGACAGACGGTCACACTTCTTGTGTGTATTGCCTGGGGCCTTTGCACCTGCAGGACTCTTGTGCTGTTTGTCATGGGTTTAGCCCTAGAGTCCTGCAGGAACGCAAGAATAAACTAATCTTGTGCGTCTTATTAAAGCCTGAAGGCCCCCCGACTCAGTCTGTGTCGGGGAAGCCGCCTTCCAAAACTTCCAAACAGTCGGCTCCGGTTCCAGAGTCGACTGCTGGAAAGACTAAGTCAGTTTCGACATCGGCTCCGGCTGGAGCCGATGTTTCCAAGCCTCATACTGTTACCTCGGCTCTGGCTGGAGCCGAGGCTGATAAAACTCCATTGGCTCCGATACTTTTATTGGAGCCACAGTCTAGGAAGAGGTCCAGATCCTCCTCTATCGGCTCCGTGCATTCGGTGCCAGGATCCCCTCTTCTTTCTGAACGAAGCCATAAAACTCATTCCTCATGGTCTTCTAGATTATCTGACCATGATTTGCAAAGGGTAGTGAGTAGACTTCTCAAGTCCGAGGCACTGGCCCAAATGCTGCATAGCCTGACTCACCAGTCAGTGGCTATTTCCATTCCCCAATACATTCCTCCTCCGACTCCTTTGAGTTCGGAGCCAGGGCTTGTTGGAGCCATGACTGTCGGTGCGTCAGATCCGATACCATCCCTTTCGGCTCCGTCGTCTGCTCCGATCTCCTCCTTGGAGGGATCTCGGCGCTGGGCTTCCCTCGTCGGCTCCGAGGGGGCGAGTGGCATCGGACCCTTGTCCACCCGCCTCCCTCTCGGGCTTCAGCGTTGGTGAGTTCGGCTCTGACATCGGCTCGAGCCGTCCCTGTCAGTGCCGGGGAGGTCCTTGTCTCTTCGAGCGGGCCTCTGGCCTTGCCTGACAGGGGTGCCTTCGAGGTCATGCGGAGCGTGCTAGAACAAGGTTCTGCCCCACAGTCGGCTCCTTCAGCCCCTCCATCTACAGTGCCTGCGGTGATTTCTACTCACCCCCTTGTCTTAGACCGCAGAGAGCCAACTCCTCAAGTTTCCCCATTGGGAATTTCCTCCTCTTCCGAGGCCTCTCCTGACCCGGCAGGAGATCCCCCAAGAAAGAGGCAGTGCAAGAGGAAGCACATTGACTCCCCTGAGTCTATCACCTCTGACACTGACTTAGAGGAATCCAAAGGTTCCCCTCGATCCCCCTCTGAGGATGTCTCCTTTGCTGACATCCTTGAGATCCTGAAACAGAGGGGGAACTGGCCAGCCCTTAACCCTTCGGAGGATGAGTCAGTGTATCTTGAGGCGTTTGGCTCTCGCCCTTCTACCTCCTGGGTGTCCCCTCCCTTTGACCCCCTTATGGAAGTGTTGGCAAGGAAGGCTTGGACGGCTCCTGACTCAGTGGAACCCACCCCGAGGAGACCATCTAAATTTATTACTGCCCCCAGAGATAAAGATTTTTTATCCAAAGGTGTCCCTGTTGATGCCATGGTGGTGGCTGCGGCCACTAAGAAGGAGTTAGCTGATCCTTCGGTTCCTGTCCATCCTCCTAATAAGGAATCTAGGACCATGGACAGGTACGGCAAGCAGATGTTCTCATCAGCAACCTTTTCAATGCGGTCGCTGAACTACTTATGCCACTTCACTCGTCTCCAGAGAAATTTACTCAAGGATATGGGTGAACTGATAAAGGATCCTACAGCTGAGGGGTTCAAAGACACAATGAACTCCCAGTTGGCAACCCTGAATTCCATCGTTAACTCCTCCATGCGGCTGGTCTCATATGCAGCAGATGGGGCGAGTAGAGCCGCAGGCACAGGTGTTGCCTTACGACGTCACGCCTGGATGCGGCTATGCAACTTTGTGGACCCTTTCAAGGTGTCCTTCACCAATTCTCCCTTTGATGGATCATCCTTGTTTGGTCCACAGTTGAAGGATACATTGACCAGGTGCGAGGTAGAAGGTAAGACTCTCTCTGCTGTAGGAGTTCGTTTTTCTACCCCTTATAGACTCTATCCCAAAGGTCAGAGGGGAGGAAAGATGTGGTTCTGCAAACAATCCCAGGGAGTCTCATCTGATGCACAAGGCCGATTCCCCTCTGGAGGCAGAGGGGGAATAATAATAGACGCTGCCCTAGCGGCAGAGGAGGTCCACAAAACCAGGGTAGCAGAGAAATGTTCTCTGACAAACCCTTTCAGCATCCCTGAGGGGCTGCCCGGCTGTCCACCTTCGGAGGCAGTCGGGGGAAGGTTATCCCTGTACCCAAAAGCCTGGCTTTCCCTTACTCAAGACAAATGGGTACAGTCGATCATATCCGAGGGTTACAAAATTCCCTTTATTCACATCCCAACCCAACCCAAAAGATCCCTTCCAGATGTTCCACCCGGTCTAATGGAACAAGCAGCATTAGAAATTTCAAAGCTGCTATCAAAAAGAGCTATCCAATCTGTCCCGGCAGACCAGCAAGGATCCGGAATCTACTCCAAATTCTTTTTGGTACCAAAGAAAACAGGGGACTGGAGACCCATACTGGATCTCAGCAAACAAGTATGTCAGGAAAACAAAATTCCGGATGGTCACGCTACAGTCCATTCTACCCTTCTTGGGTCAGGACAATTGGATGTGCTCGATAGATCTTCAGGACGCGTACTACCACATCAAAATGAACAGACGCTCCAGGAGATATCTCCACTTCAGGCTGGGAGCCAGTCACTACCAGTTCAGGGCCCTGCCCTTTGGTCTCACTACAGCCCCCCCATGTGTTCACCAAATGCATGGCAGTGGTCGCGGCTCACTTGAGACGTCAAGGATTCCAGGTGTTTCCATATTTGGATGACTGGCTCCTTACCGCCACCACCAGACATCAGCTTCTTCTGTCCAGGGACTTCACCATCCAATCTTGCCAAGCTCTAGGCATTTCGATAAATTTCAAATAGTCTGCCTTGTCGCCTTGTCAATCTATTACCTTTATAGGCGCCACCTTAGACACACTCAGTCTTTCACCCAGACTCACAGAGCAGAGAGTGTCAGACATTCGGAACCAAGTTTCCCTTCTCTTACAATGCAACAAAGTCAAAGCCAGACTAGTTTTGAAGGTGTTAGGACTCATGGCAGCAGCTATTCCCCTTCTTCCCTTATCTCTCTTTCACATGAGGATCCTCCAATGGATGCTGTTTACTCAATGGTCCTTTCAACAGCTCCCGATGTCCCATACCATATTGATAACTCAATCGTGCAAGAATCAACTGTCTTGGTGGATCACATCACATCAACTTCTCCGAAGAAGACCCTTCACTCTTCCTCCCAGTCGCCATGTTGACAACAGATGCCTTCCTGATCAGGTGGGGGGGGGCATTATCAGGGCAGGACAGTCCAAGGCACATGGCAACCTTTCGAGTGCCACTTGCACATAAACGTCTTAGAGATGAGAGCAGTTCTTTTAGCGTTGCAAGCCCTTCACGACTCTCTTCCCACTGGGACTATTGCAATTCAAACGGACAACATGTCCGTAGTGTGGTACATCAACAAACAAGGTGGAACCAGATCATACCCTTTATGTCGAGAGGCACTCAGACTTTGGCAATGGGCGATCTCTTCTCAGCATTTTCTGATAGCAACGCACATTCCCGGGAAATCCAACGTTATTGCAGACAAATTGAGCAGGGCAATTCTCATGCCCCACGAGTGGTCTCTAAAGAAATCAGTTCTAGAAGAAGTATTCCTAAAATGGGGCCAGCCTTGCTGCGATTTTTTTGCTACTCCCCAAAACAGCAAGTGTCACGACTTCTTCACTCTCTTCCCATTACCAGGCCATCCCACCAGAGACGCTCTAGTCCACGATTGGCCCCGGGGACTTCTATATGCCTTTACCCCCTTTCCACTAATATCTCAACTAATTCAGAAAGCCATCGCCTTGAGAGTGACAATGATCCTCATTGCCCCTTACTGGCCTCAACAGATATGGTTCCCCTTTCTTCATCGTTACCTTTTGGAGCAGCCTTGGCATCTGGACCCAGTACCAGATCTGATAACCCACCAATCGGGTCAGCTGAACCAATCTCTGCCCTCTCTAAACCTCACAGCGTGGTTTCTCTGATTCCAACCTTAGCCAGGCTTCCCTCAGTATCCCGCTCGGTCCGAAATATCTTGATAGCCTCTCATAAATCTTCTACCCAGAAGATTTATAGTAGCAAATGGAAACGCTTCTCCTTTTGGGCAACGTCAAAAAACATAGATCCCTTTACAGCACCTATCCAGTCTATTCTAGATTTTTTAGCAGAACTCTTTCATTTAGGATCATCTGCATCTACCATTAGAGTTCAATTGGCTGCCATATCTAATTTTCATGTTGGTGTCTCGGAGTCTAGCATCATGGCTCACAAACTCTGTAAAGCCTTTTTAAGGGGAGTATTTCTTGTCAAACCTCCAATCAAAGATCCCCCGCCTCAATGGGATTTGAACTTAGTTCTGGCATCTTTAATTCTTTCCCCCTTCGAACCAGCGGCTTCATGTTCTCTGAAGTTGCTTTCTTGGAAGACACTTTTTCTGGTAGCTATAACTTCAGCGAGAAGGGTATCTGAACTCCATGCTCTGTGCAGTCGTCCTCCTTACTTAGTGTTTCACAAAGACAGGGTATCCCTCCGTACTAATCCATCCTTTTTGCCTAAAGTTTCCTCTCAATAAACCTAAACCAAATTATTGATCTCCCCATTTTTTTCCCTAACTATTCAAACAGGTCGGAACAAAAGCTACATTTTTTGGATGTTCATCGCCAACTTAGATATTACTTAGACAGGACTAAACAATTCAGGAAATCTAATCAATTGTTTCTGTCATATGCGGAAGGGAAATTGGGCCTTCCAGTTACTAAAGTATCCCTCTCTAGATGGCTCACCTCTACAATTACCTTCATCTATGAGATCAGACATCAAAACTACCCTCAAGACCTAGAGCTCATTCAACTAGGGCATTAGCTACATCTGTAGCTTTTCAGGATAGGCTGCCAATAGATTCCATTTGTGCAGCAGCCACCTGGGCTTCTCCTCATACATTCATTTCACATTACAAATTGGACATGGTTTCCAGAAGCCGTGCCAATTTTGGTTCCACTGTTCTCAAGAGTCTGTTCCGATAGGCCACCCGGGATAAGGTGCTAGGGACGCGGACCCATCCAGCAAGAATGAAGGCGAGATTGACAACTTAACATTAAGAAGTTATGTACCTACCATAACGTTCCATGTTAGTTGTCTTCTTCTCGCCTTCTTTCTTAAGGCCCCACCCTCCTTCCCCCAAGCCTGGACAGACCGACAGGAATTCAGTTTGTGTTCTTCCTCTGGAAGTTATCATTCCCACACGTTCTTCCACCTCCTTTATCCTTACTGAGGTCTGCGATACTTTTTAAGCAGATTGTTTTGAGGTGGGTTTCCCTACTCCATTCTATGGAGACTAGGATTGCTTGGTATAGCTATCAAATGAGATCTGAGTAGTTACCGCCTAGAATTGTGGGATATAGGGGAGCCTCGAGCCGGTGGAATTAGCTCTTGAGGTTTAATATTGGCCGAGTCGGAGCCGAGGATCGGCTCTGAACCCATCCAGCAAGAAAGAAGGCGAGAAGAAAACAACTAACATGGAACGTTATGGTAGGTACATAACTTCTTATTTCTTCAGTTTGCTGGGGCAAGTGTACAGTGAGCATGTATGCATGCCTGTGTGAACTCACATTGTGTAACCAGCACTGCCAGGGGCAGTGTCAGCATGCGTGTGTGTGCATGTGAAAATGTGGAGAAAATATCACCAATTTTATTTGTGGTAACACACAATACTGGGGAGGGGGAGCACATACATAGTTACTGTCAGACATACTCTGCTGTGCAATGTGCAGACCCATGTAGTAGGGCTTGGTTCTGAGGTCAAGTCAGGTTAGGTATACTTAGGTGTCCTCATGTAGTTGCAGTTCAACAGAGGAGCTGTGGACATCCTTCGAAATGTATTTTATTACAATGAGACAAAAAGTTTCTGTAATTGCTAAATGAGTGCCTCCTTACCCCTATTCCCAAAAGAACACTCCCCAAAGGCTCTTTCAAGGCAACTATTTTATCTCATTAGTATGACAGAAGATTGGGGACCTGTTTACTAGTATGCCAACATGTATATATGTGATGGAGAACTATCTGTGCACAAAACCCCAGCTTCCTATTATATAGACGTGGAGCTCAAATGAGTTAAGTAGACCCCTGACAGAAGAATTGTAGGAGATGTTGAATCTGGGGATAATCCAGGAATCCAATAGTCTACTTCTGTTTTAGCATGTTTTGTGACAAAATAAAATAATATACTGATGTTAAGTTGTCAATCTCGCCTTCATTCTTGCTGGATGGGTTCGGAGCCGATCCTCGGCTCTGACTCGGCACTTGCTTTAGCTTGAGAACTCCTTTTACCAGCTCGAGGCAACCCTATATCCCATGATGCAAGGTGGAACTACCTCAGATCTCGTTTGCCGCTTAGCGAAAGAGGTCTCCTTTACCAGCAGAGGTAAGTGAATTTCTTGTTAAAGAAAGAGAAGCTTAGTTAGGGTTTTATTTTCCCCTTTTATTCATAGTATAGTCTGTAGTGAATTACAGCCCACCCTATTCCCTTGTTTTTCAAACTTTTATAACCTTTTTATAACCTTTAGTGTAAAGTTTTAGTTAGGCCTAAAACCCCAGTTGTTAATCCCTTCCTGTGTGTTGTGTGTAGGGGATTAATTTTGTGTGTTTGTTGGGGTTTGTGTGTGTTACTTCCTCCTAGGATATGTCTAGGGAAGGCAAGGTCTCAGGCTTCAAGAAGTGTGACTCGTGCTGTCAGAAAATGTCTCTGACAGACGGTCACACTTCTTGTGTTTATTGCCTGGGGCCTTTGCACCTGCAGGACTCCTGTGCTTTGTGTCACTCTTTTAGCCAGAGAGTCCTGCAGGAAAGGAGGAATAAGCTTATCCTCCGTGGCTTACTTAAGCCAGAAGGTTCTCCCTCTAAAGCAGGGTCTGGGAAACCTTCTAAGCCACCGAAGGCTCAGGCTTCAGTATCCAAGCCTCCTCCGGTAGCTCCGGCTCCGTCGGAGCCGAGATCGGCTTTGGCTGGAACTGATGTATCTACCTTGAAAGTAGTGGGTTCGGTGCCGGCTGGTTCCGATACCTTATCTACTGTAGCCTTGTCGGCTCCGGCTGGAGCCGACACTTTATCCAGCATCGGAGCCGAGAAACCTTCGGCTCCATCTGGAGTTCAGGGGACTTCAGCTCCAAGGGCTCCATCCCGAAAGAGATCTCGGTCCCCTTCGTTACTGAGTATCCACTCGGCAACGGGGTGTCCTCTTTTGTCAGAGCGGAGCCATCGGAGCCGATCTTCGAGATCTTCCAGGCTGTCTGACCACGACTTGGAGAGGGTGGTAAGCAGGCTGTTGAAGTCTCAGGCACTGGCCCAAATGCTCCATAGCCCGTCTCAACAGACTTCGGCTATAGCCTCACCCCTTGAACTTCCTCCTCCGACTCCACATCAGAGTTCGGAGCCGGAGCTTCTCGGGACAGCGACTGTTTTGGTGCCGGAGCCGATACATCCTTCGGCTCTGTCATCCTCGGCTCCGATCTCCTCCTTGAGACCTTCCTTGGAGGGATCCGGTCGTCGGGTTTCCCTTGTCGGCTCTGAGGGGGCTAGTGGCATCGGACCCTTGTCCGACCCCGCCTCCCTCTCGGGCTTCGGCTTTGGTAAGCTCGGTGCCGACATCGGCCTCGGAGCCTTCCCTCTCAGTGGAGCCGGGCATTCCTGTTTCCTCGAGCGGGATATTCCGGCCTCCCGGGGAGGGGAGCCTTTGAGGTGATGAGGAGTGTCCTGGCCTCTGAGCCTGGTCAATGGTCCATCCCTCTAGCTCCTCCCTCATCAGTGCCTACAGACGCCTCTTGCCAGCCTCTTGCTCTCAGGCCCAGGGATCCATCGCCCCAGGTTTCCCCATTGGGAATTTCCTCCTCTTCCGAAGTTTCTCCTGATCCTGCAGGTGAACCCCCTCAGAAGAGGACGTGTAAGAGGAAACACACAGACTCCCCCGAGTCTACTACATCGGATACCGACTTAGATGAGTCGGAGGGTTCCCCACGATCCCCCTCTGAGGATGTCTCCTTTTCAGACATCCTTGAGCTCCTCAAACAGAGGGGGAATTGGCCAGCCATTGATCCCTCCGAGGATGAGTCAGTATACCTGGAGGCTTTTGGATCCCGACCCTCCACCTCCTGGGTGTCTCCGCCTTCGACCCACTTATGCAGGTAGTGGCTCGAAGGCGGGCGGCTCCAGATTCTGTGGAACCTGTCCCCAGGAGACCATCCAAATTCATCACGGCCCCTACGGACAAACAGTTCCTTTCCAAAGGTGTCTCTGTGGATGCTATGGTGGCGGCGGCCACTTAGAAGGAACTGGCGGATCCTTCAGTACCTGTCCATCCTCCTAACAAGGATTCTAGGACCATGGACAGGTATGGAAAGCGGATGTTTTCTTCAGCGACCTTTGCTATGCGTTCGCTGAACTACCTTTGTCACTTCACCAGGCTTCAACGAGATATTCTCAAGGAACTGGGTGAAGTAGTCCAGGATCCTTCTGCTGCTGGAGCTCAAGAAAAGATTGCCTCGCAGCTTGCAATCCTGAATTCCATATCTAACTCCTCCATGCGGCTCATATCCTATGCGGCCGATGGAGCGAGCAGGGCCGTAGGCACAGAAGTTGCTCTTAGACGCCAAGCCTGGATGCGGCTTTGTAATTTTATGGACCCCTTTAAGGCGCCCTTCACTAATACCCCCTTTGATGGTTCGGCTTTGTTCGGACCTCAGGTGAAGGATACCTTGACCAGGTGTGAGCAGGATGGTAAAACTCTTTCTGCCGTTGGAGTCCAGTTTTCCACTCCTTCTAGACCATATCCCAAGGGTCAGAAGGGGGAAGATGTGGTTCCGTAAAGCCCAAGGAGCTACACCGGACGCACGTGGTCAGTTTACCCCCAGAGGCAGAGGGGGTAACAATAATAGACGCCCCTAGAGGCAGGGGGTCCTCAGAACCAGGGCAACAGGGAGTCTCTTCCTGAGAAGCCCTTTCAGCATCCCTGAGGTGTTGCCAGACTGTCCACCCTTGGAGGCAGTCGGGGAAGGATTTCGCTGTACCCAGTAGCCTGGCAATCCCTATCTCAAGAGATGTGGGTACAGTCGATCATATCCGAGGGTTACAAAATCCCTTCAAAGGTTTCCGACCTCTACAATCCCTTCCAGACATCTCACCCGGTCAAAGGGATTTGGCAGAACAGGAGGTTTCAAAGCTCCTAGAAAAAGAGCCGTCCAGACTGTGCCGGCAGACCAGGTAGGATCCGGCCTACTGAGATTCTTTTGGTCCCCAAAAGGACGGGAGATTGGAGACCAGTATTAGACCTGAGCAATCTAAACAGATTTGTCAAGAAGGCAAGATTCGGATGGTCACGCTTCAGTCCATTCTGCCCTTTCTGGGCAAGGACAACTGGATGTGCTCTATAGACCTTCAGGATGCGTACTATCACATAAAGATTCACAGATGCTCCAGAAGGTTTCTCCGCTTTCGGCTAGGGACCAGTCATTACCAATTCAGAGCACTGCCCTTTGGCCTCACTTCAGCCCCCAGAGTGTTTACCAAATGCATGGCAGTGGTCACAGCTCATCTGAGACGTCAAGGATTCCAGGTGTTTCCCTACTTGAACGACTGGCTCCTCTCCGCCACCACCAAGTGTCAGCTTCTTCAGTCCAGAGGCTACACTCTACAGCTTTGCAGGAGTTTGGGAATTTCAGTAAATTTCGAAAAATCTTCTCTGCTGCCTTGCCAATCTATCACCTTTATAGGCGCAGAATTAAACACCGCCAAAATGTTAGCCAGACTAACAGATCAAAGAATTCTGGACATCCAAAATTGCTCGCTTCTATTGCAAAGCAACAAGATCAAAGCCAGATTTATACTGAAGGTTCTAGGTCTTATGGCTGCGGCCATTGTTCTTCTACCACTGGCTCGCTTCCACATGCGCCTTCTGCAGTGGATGCTATTCACGCAGTGGTCGCACCACAGTCTCCCTATGAGGCACGAAATCTTGGTCACACAGTCGCAGAGCTCATCTGAACTGGTGGATATCTTCCCTCTTCTTCATCAGGGCCGACCTTTATTCCCCTCCTCCAATTGCCACAGTCACTACGGATGCCTCTCTGATCGGGTGGGGGCATTATCAGGGCAGGATGGTCCACGGACGTGGCAACCCATAGAATACCATCTGCACATAAATGTCCTGGAGATGAGAGCAGTGCTTTTAACATTGCAAGCCCTCAACGACTTTCTTCCCACGGGACTATTGCAGTACAAACGGACAACATGTCCGTGGTCTGGTACATCAACAAACAGGGCGGACCAGGTCCTATCCGTTATGTCGAGAAGCTCTCAGACTTTGGCAATGGGTGATCTCTTCTCAGCGGTTTCTGATAGCAACGCACATCCCCGGCAGGTCCAACCTATTGGCGGACAGGCTGAGCAGATCCATTCTGATGCCTCACGAGTGGTCTCTCAATCAATCTGTAGTGGATCAGATTTTTCTGAAGTGGGGCACCCTTGTTGCGATCTTTTTGCTACTCCTCAAAACAACAAGTGCCCCGATTTTTTCACTCTTTCCCCTTCCAGGCCAACCCCTGAGAGACTCTCTAACCCAGGATTGGCCCCGGGGACTTCTGTATGCTTTTCCTCCCTTTCCCTTGATTCCACAAGTCATTCAGAAAGCCACCATTTTGAGAGCCAAGTTGATCCTCATTGCCCCATATTGGCCTCGACAAATTTGGTTTCCGTCTCTGCATCGTCACCTTCTGGTGCAGCCCTGGCATCTGGACCCAGTTCCGGATCTCTTGATCCACCAGTCGGGTCAGCAGCACCGGGCCATTCATTCTCTCAACCTCACTGCTTGGTTGCTCCACTTCCTTCCCTAGCCAGGCTACCGATGATTTCTGACTCAGTCAGAGACATTTTAGTGTCTTCTTTGAAGTTGTCCACTAGGACTGTTTATGCTAGCAAGTGGCGACGTTTTTCTATTTGGGCAAATTCCAGAAATATTGATCCCTTTACTGCTCCTGTACATTCGGTTTTAGATTTCCTGGCGGAGGTTTTTCATTCAGGATCCTCGTCATCTACAGTCAAAGTACAACTGGCTGCTATTTCCAAGTATCATGTTGGCTTGCATGACAATAACATTATGTCTCATAGATTATGCAAGGCCTTTCTGAGAGGAGTTTTTCTCCTAAAACCACCTATAAAGCATCCTCCTCCGCAATGGGATCTAAACTTAATGTTGGCATCCTTGATACTACCTCCCTTCGAACCGCCTGCTTCATGTCCTTTGAAGTTATTGACCTGGAAAACTATATTTTTACTGGCTGTCACTTCTGCAAGAAGGGTTTCAGATTCAAGCTCTCTGCATTCATTCCCCTTATTTGGTTTTTCATAAGGACAGGGTATCATTAAGAACTAACCCTTCCTTTCTCCCCAAAGTCGTATCTCAAACCAACATTAACCAATCTATAGACCTACCAGTCTTTTTCCCAAACTATTCCGACAGAGCTGAACAGAAATTGCATTTTTTGGATGTCCATCGTCAGCTCAGGTACTATTTGCATAGAACTAAACAATTCAGAAAATCGGACCAATTATTTGTCTCCTATGCAGAAAACAGGATAGGTCTTCCAGTTTCTAAAGTGACCTTATCCAGATGGTTGACTTCCACCATTTCCTATGTGTACTCTCTCAGAGGCAAGCAGCTATCTTCTAAGCCAAAAGCACACTCAACCAGGAGTCTATCCACTTCTGGAGCTTTTCAGGATAGACTACCCATTGATACCATTTGTGCAGCAGCTACTTGGGCCATGCCTCATACCTTTGTCTCTCATTACAAATTGGACTTGGCCTCCAGAGACAGGGCCAGTTTTGGTTCCACAGTTCTCAAGAGTCTGTTCCATTGAGCCACCCGTGATACAGGTGCTAGGGACGCGGTCCCATCCAGCAAGAATGAAGGCGAGATTGACAACTTAACATTTAGAAGTTATGTACCTACCATAACGTTCCATGTTAGTTGTCTTCTCGCCTTCTTTCTGCCCTCCCTCCTTCCCCCTGGCCTGGACAGATCTTGAAGAGTTCCTATTAGGTTGTTTCCTCCTGAGCCTTCATATGAGGACTTCTATTAGGAACTTGTGTTCCTAATTATGTTAGGATAGTCTTTAGCAGGGTAGGTTAGCTACCAAACGAGATCTGAGGTAGTTCCGCCTTGCATCATGGGATATAGGGTTGCCTCGAGCTGGTAAAAGGAGTTCTCAAGCTAAAGCAAGTGCCGAGTCGGAGCCGAGGATTGGCTCCGAACCCATCCAGCAAGAAAGAAGGTGAGAGAAGACAACTAACATGGAACGTTATGGTAGGTACATAACTTCTAATTTTATTTTAATACACAGTCTGAAATGATTCTTATTCCAGGAAACCAGTGAGTGGAGGGGAAGTTGGTGTAGTGGGTGGGATGTTAGCTGGGTGGGGGCACTAAAATGGTCTCAACTGGGTTTCTCATTTGCTAAGGCTGTCCCTGAGCTCCATTACTTTCTGGAATAGGCTCTAGCACCACAAAGCCCTGAAATGATAAAAATGGATACTATAAATCTTATGGATAGATGAATACAAATTACTACAGTAAAAACTGTGTGAAAAGAGGATACACTTGAAACTTGGACAGAAAATTTTAATTTCTTAATTAAAAGTGGGCTTGATAGATGTGGTAAACTTTATTGTGGCCATGATGTGATAGCAATTGTCAATGGCCAAGGAAATATCTTGAAACCGTATTCTTGTGCACCCTGTTCTGTGTATCAGGGAACTACAAGTAATTCTGAACACTTGCAAGATTAATGCCCTTTCTCTATATTTTGGGTGGAGAGAGGTAGAAGCAACCATCATTACCCTGAAAAACACTGGGCAATGTTATGCATTGCTTTTAACCTAGGATGCCTCCATTTCAAATGCCCAAAGGGGGACATTTATCATGGAAGCATAAGACTTCACAGAAGAATGCATGCTCACAACCACTGCAAAGTGTGGGGCTTTTTTTTTTTTTAAACGAAAAGCTCACTTTTGGAGACTGTTAGTTGCTTTTGTTGCATACCTCAACCTTGTAGTACAAACATATCTGGACAAAGCCAAAAATAATGGCAGGACAAAGGCCTAAAATCAGGGACAGGTTTTAGTTACTGGTCTTATAAACATATTAAGTTGATAGAAAAAGAAGTTATGTACTCATCATAACGTTCCGTGTATGTAGTCCATCTCGCCAAACATTATTACATGTGGGGATCAGCTCCGACTTGGCCACTTAGAAAGCCTGAAAACTTCTGATTGGCTCGTGGCTAATAGGTATCCCATGATGCATGCACACATTCCCCAGATCTTTTGCTACTAGTCTACCAGAATCAGACATGAAAAAGGAACAAAGGTCCGGAAGAATAAACTGTAATGAAAGGAGCCCTTGTGACAAAAATCACTGTAGAAAGGGAAAAAAACTGTATCCAGATTCCCCAGGAAGGGGGCTGGTGGGTGGGTTCGTAGTAATGTTCGGCGAGATGGACTACATACATGGAACGTTATGGTGAGTACATAACTTCTTTATGTTATGTAGTCCGATCTCGCCTCCATTACATGTGGGACAGCGTCCCTAACATCTTGAATGGGTGGCTCACTGGAAGATACTCCTGAGTACCGTGGAACCAAATGAAGCACTACCCCTGGAAGTTAAATACAATTTATAATGGGAAATGAAGGTATGAGGGGTAGCCCATGTTGCTGCTGCACAAATACTATCAATAGGTGTCCTAGCTTGGAAAGCAGCAGAAGTAGAGAAGGACCTGGTGGAATGCGCTTTATCTTTAAAGGGTAACTCCTTTCCTTGAGAACTGTAAATAAAGGAAATACAACTAGAGATCCAGTTCGAAAGTGTAACCTTGGCAACTGGCAAGCTCATTCTCGTCTCGGCAAAGGAAATAAACAGCTGTTCTGATTTTCTAAATTCTTTGGACCGGTGGATATAGAAACGTAGTTGCCTGTGTACACCCAGTTGGTGGAATGTATACTCTGCTTTATTGGAGTGATTAGGGAAGAACACTGGCAATTCAATTGTTTGGTTTAAGTGAAATTGAGAACAGACTTCAGGAATAAAGGAAGGGTTGGTCTGGAGAGAGACCCTATCTTTGTGAAAATTTGAGTATGGAGGTTTAACAGACAGAGCCTGTAATTCAGAAACTCACCTGGCTGAGGTTATTGCTACCAGAAAAAGAGTCTTCCAAGACAGAAACTTCAACTGACAACTATGGGCTGGTTCAAAGGGTGGCAGAGTAAGTCTAGACGGAACTAGATTCAGGTCCCAAGGAGGAATGGGGTCTTGCACAGGAGGTCTTAACATCACGGAACTGTTAAGAAAGGATTTGCACAGTTTGTGAGACATAAGACTGGAATCATTAATCCCCACTTGAAAATTAGATATTGCTGCTAGTTGAACTTGGAGTGTAGCAGCCACTAAATCTTGGTGAAACAGTTCAGAAAGAAACTCTAAAACAATAGTAATGGGAGCTATAAATGGATCAACTTATCTATTTTATGCCCTTATGGAAAATCTCTTTCATTTACTATGATACAATTTTCTGGTCAAAGGCTTGTGAGAAGAGATAATAATATGAGATACAGCTGGAGACAAATCATGAAACCTGACTACTGATGGAACTGGAGCAGCCATGCTGTCAGTTTGAGAGTGTGGAGACTGGGGTGAAGAGAACCTGACGTGTGTCAGGAGGTCTGGCACTCGGTCCAGCGTCCATGGGCAGTCCAACAGGTGAGACCCGAGAAAAGGGAACCAAATCTGACGAGGCCAGTAAGGGGTGATGAGGATCATCTTGCTTCCCAACAGCATTGCTTTCTGTATGACCTTGAGGATGAGTGGAAAAGGAGGAAAAGCATAAAGGAGTCCCAGGGATGAGTGGAAAAGGAGGAAAAGCATAAAGGAGTCCCGGGGCCAATCATGGACTAGTGCATCTCTTGGAGACTCCCCCAGAGGGGGGATGAGAGAGAAAAAGGTGTTGCATTTGGTGTTGATGGGACTGGCAAAGAGGTCACAGCAGGGTTGTCCCCACTTGTGAAAGATCATACTGGCTATTTTCTGGTTGAAGGACCATTCATGAGGTAACAAAATTGCCCTGCTTAGCTTGTCCGCTATTACGTTGGAAGTCCCCGGGATGTGTGTTGCAATGAGAAAGCGTTGGGAAGAAATCACCCAATCCCAAACTCGCATGGCCTCTCGACATAAGGGGTATGATCTGGTCCCCCCTTGTTTGTTTAGACACCAGACAACCGACATGTTATCGGTCTGGATAGCTATCGTCCCTAGAGGGAGAAAGTCGTGAAGTGCTTGCAATGCTAGAAGCACCGCCCTCATCTCTAGGACATTGATATGCAGATGGGCCTCCTGCTCTTGCCATGTGCCTTGGACAGTTCTGCCAAGATAATACCCCCCCACCCTATCTGAGAGGCATCCATGGTCACAGTGGCAACAGGTTGGTACGGTACAAAGGGAGTCCCTGTGGTAAGATGATCTGGTTGAATCCACCAGCGTAGGTCCTTTTTGAAGAATCTGTAATCAGGATCTGATGATGTAGAGGCAACTGTTGAAATGACCACTGGGATGAAAGGAGCCATTGGAGTATTCTCTATTCTCATATGTAGTCTTGCTAAGGGTACCCAGGTTGTGGTTGACACCATAGTCCCGAGAAGCTGCAACACCACCTTTGCTTTGACTCTTTGAAGGGGAAGTATTCTGTAAATTTGTTGCATAAGATTCTGTATTCTGTCTGTAGACAGTCTGGCTGTCATCTTGTCCGTGTCTATGTTTGCTCCTATAAAAGTTATAGACTGAGTAGGCAAAATAGAGGATTTTTCCCAGTTTATCGAGATTCCCAACTGGGAACAGAGCTTGATTGTGGAATCTCTCAATTGAATTAGGTGATGCCTGGTGGTGGCGGTCAGGAGCCAATCATCCAGGTAAGGAAAGACTTGGATTCACTGACACCGCAAATGAGCTGTGACTACTGCCATGCAGTTGGTGAACACCTGGGGGGTTGTGGTGAGACCAAAGGGCAGCGCCCGAAACTGGTAATGATTGGCTCCCAGCTGGAAGCATAGGTAGCTCCTTGATGCTTCGTCCATCATTATGTGGTAGTAGGCATCCTGGAGATCTATTGAGCACATCCAGCTGTCTCTCCCCAACAAAGGGAGTATGGATTGTAGAGTGACCATTCGGAACTTGGACATCTTTACATGCTCGTTTAACCTGCTGAGGTCCATGATGGGTCTCCAGTCCCCTGTTCTTTTTGGAACTAAAAAGAACCTGGAGTTTGTTCCGAATCCTGTCTGGTCTGTTGGGACCTTTTGATGGCTCTTTTTAATAGCAGCTTTTCTATCTCTACAGCTGCTTGATCCCTGTTATTGGGTGGTACATCTGGGATCCTTTTGGGAGGGCATAGTGGATGGGAAAAGGGTATAGAGTAACCTCTGGTAATGATGTACCCACTTGTCTTGAGTGAGATTTAGCCAGGCTTCTGGGTACAAGGACAGGCAACCTGACCAGCTCCAGAGACGCACAGTCTGGTTCCACATCAGGAACGCTGATAGGGATGGTCACAAAAGGAATCGTGACCTTCCTGATTTTGTGGGCCTCCTCTGCCTCTAGGGTGACATCTACCATTATTTCCTCCCCCCCCCTGCCTCTGAAGGAGGAATCACCTTGTGTGTCCTGGAAAGGTCTCTGTGATTTCTTGAACCACGTTTTGCCACTCTTCTGACCTTTAATATAAGGTCTAGAAGGAACGGTAAAATGGACTCCCATGGCAGAGAGAGTCTTTCCTTCCTGCTCACACCTGATGAGGGTATCTTTCTCCTTGGGTCCAAAAAGAAAGGATCCATCCACAGGAGCTTTGGTGAATGTAAACTTGAAAGGCTCAGCAAAGTTGCATAGATGCATCCAGGAATGTCTCCTTAATGAGACTCCTGAACCCGCCACCCTACTCGCACCATCAGCTGCATATGAGATCAGCCGCATGGAGGAGTTAACAATAGATGTGAGGGTAGCCAACTGAGCCAACACTGTAGATGGGACTGCTTCAGTCTAGGTACCCTGAAGAGCATCTCCTAACTCCTTTAGGAGATCTCTCTGAAGTCTCATAAAATAAAGTAAAAACCAAAAGATGCAACTGCTCTGATCAAGAGACCAAAACTCACAAGTCCAGAGAATAGTCAAGCAAAAAAGAGGTAGGTCTCACCACGATGTTGTTGAAAATAAAACTCCGTGTCTCCTTATAGTAGAGGCAAAAATACAACTTTATTCCATAAACAACAAGGATAAGCGCTTTCGCGTAGGTAATACTACGCTTCATCAGATAATTTTTAGAATGAAAAGAACTCTGTATTTAAATTCAAAAAGGCGGGAACTTAATTGATATCAACATTAATTACAAAATTAAATAATTGAATAATTGTATGCAAGTTAATACTATTCTCACTGTTTTGAAAGACAATGTTCTCCCTTCAAAACAGAAAACAGAGTGTACCTATAAAGTATGTATACATATGTAAAATGCATTTGCTGAGTAGATTCAAAATAATTATATTTGTATTTGATAAACATTCTATAGACTCATAAACAATATTGACATATTTGTGTGAACCACTTTTTTAAAAAACATTTCTAAAATGCTCAATTCAGAGTAAATGCTTTAAAATCAACTTATTTGTTGCAACAAAACTTCAATGCAACCTCACTATGTCATAAGTTATAATACTTAATTCCTTAGAATATAATTTAATGTGTGTGAGTTATAAAACTATAAACCTCAACGAAAAAACCAATGTAAAAAATGTATATATATATAAAATATATCAATGTATAAAAATATGTAAATTCAAGCAGCCTTATGGTTTTAATAATAAAAGTAATATAAATAAATAAATAAATGTTTAAGCTTTTTAAAAACTTAATATGCTATTAAAAATACACATAGTTCATGTGGAAGGTTATTTTGTAATGGCTGTAGGTTAAACTTGGATAAAGTGCTATGATTTTGTGTTATATGAACATAAAAATTTTGTGTAGAGTCCCTTTGTATAAAGATGGTATCATCAGGCTATAGAAAGTTAAATATGGCTAGTTAAAAAATATTTATGTATATGAAACATAGACCACCTAACCATATTAGATAGTTGGTGTATTACCATCTATTTTTTAGGATGGGTTTAATAGAGACAAATTTGTTTAAGCCTGGTAAAAGATGAGCTCCTAGCCTAAATATCCACTTCAGCTCTACCATAGCTTTTTTGCTTGACTAAGTCTCATAAAATGTGATAGTTCAGCGATCGGAGTGTAAAAGCCGCTGAAGAGAAGAAACGCTTCCTGTACCTATCCATCGTTCAGGATTCCTTATTAGTTGGATGGATAGAAGAAGAAGTCTCTGCTAGTTCCTTCTTAGTGGCCGCTGCTGCCACCATGGCATCAACAGGTAAACCCTTAGATAAAAACTCTTTGTCCTTAGGGGCAGAGAGAAATTTATTCGGCCTCCTGGGGACTGGTTCCACGGCATCGGGAGTCTGCCATGCCTTCTGACTCATGAGATCTAGCAATTCATGAAATGGAGGAGACACCCATGAAGCTGAAGGTTGAGACCCAAAAGCCTTCAGATACACTGACTCCTCATCAGAAGGGGTAATGGTAGGCCAGCCACCTCTCTGCCTGAGGATCTCCAAAATGTCTGCAAAGGAGACATCTTCAGAGGACGACTTATGGGACCCCTCTGACTCATCAAGATCAGTGTCAGATGTGACAGACTCATCAGGGGAGTCTACATGCTTCCTCTTACATGATCTCTTCCGAGGAGGCTCCTCAGTGGGGTCATCTGGGGATGTCTCATAAGATCGGGGACCACCCAAATGGGGGTTCTGAGGCTGTGAGTCTCTACTATCCCTGGGGAGAGAGGATGTTGAGACCGTAGTCGGCGCTTGAGGGAGTACAGCATTGGTACTGCTACGTGGTACAGATGAACTATCCAACATGCTCCTCATCTTCATGAAAACAGATTCCTCCAGCTCCAAACTACGCCTCTGCTCCGAGGAGAGAGTAGGCACCGATGGCTCCAAAGGAATTGGCTCCGAGAATGATGTAGGGTCCAAGCTCACTCGGGCTAATGCACCAAGAGGAAGACTCTGCACCGAAGTGGTTCAGTTCCAAGTGTCCCCCTCTGGCCCAACAGAAGAGCTTCAGACCCTAGACACTTCAGACAGTGCCAACAGTGTCGGAGCAGGGCTCATCTCTGAGACAACCACCCAGGGTGCTGGAGCCGAGGACACCACTGTAGTTGGTACCGACAGCATCGGCTCCAAAGGCCCAATCTGGGTTGGAGGAGGAAAAAGAGCAGGGTCGGTAAAAGGAGTCGGCTCCGAGACAGAAGTGGTCAGAGCCGATAAAAATTTTAGCAAGGCCAACAACTTAAGGGAGTCTGAGCACCACTCTCTTAATGTCTTCTTCAGAAAAGATCCTGGAGGATCTGGGGGACAGTGTTGGAGACCTCACTCTCTGTAATATAGGTGATTTTAAAGTAGGGGGAGACCAGTGGAATGTCTGTAGACCAGCTCTGAAGAGGACTGCTAGTGATCAGCACTGAAGCACTGGTTGCTGACACTGCAATGTCTGTGTCCAGAATCTCGATTGGCTCAGAGGACAGTGGAGCCGAAGAGACAGAGGCCATCTCCAATTTACGTTACTTCTGTGGAGGTTCAGAAACAGAAGTTGAGGCTGGAGAAGGCCTTTTGGAGGTCTTGCCCTTATCTTTACTGGAAGAATGCGACCTAGCAGAGGAGGGCAAACTGGCTAGGTCCTCCTCAAAAGAAGGTTTTAACAATCCTTTTAGAATCAACTATTCTTCCGTTCCTGGAGCACTCTAGGACTAAAGGAATGGCAAAAGAGAAGTCTCTTGAAGATGTATGGCCCCTAAACAGTACACACAGATGCTATGTACATCAGTGATGGACATTTTTTGAGAGCATTTAGTACACTTTTTAAATCCTGACTGTTTATGCTCTTTATGTTCTTTCGACATAATGGCAGTCTCAATAGGCGACTGAAGAGAAAAAATAACACACTCACTCAACAAGAGAGGAACTAGATCCTCTAACTTAAACAGATCTAGCCCTATTTCTCACAACAAACAACCAAGGGAAGTTTTACTAGGTTCTCTAACTTAAACGAACCTAGTGTAAAGGAAAGGGGAACAGACTAATACCTCTAAGTAAAATGGTTTAGTCAAAAGCACGCACTCACAGGAACACACACAAAAAAGGCCAACAGGCCCAAAATTTTATAGCAGAAAAAGTCAAATCCGGTTAAATTGACACAATCGGTTATCACAATAAGGCTAACAGCAATAAGAAAAGCACTTCACACGAAGTTAAAAACTTCTAACAAGCAGAATAATAAAGAACTAAATCACTTAGCCACGGCCAACCAGAAGAAGCTTCCGACTGAAAATGTGGCAAACGAGATCTGGGGAATGTGTGCATGCATCATGGGATACCTATTAGCCATGAGCCAATCAGAAGTTTTCAGGCTTTCTAAGCGGCCGAGTCAGAGCCGAGGATCAGCTCCGAACCCACATGTAATAATGGAGCTGTGCTAGGACTACATAACATTAGCAGGTTTTATGTTAACATGCATTTACTGAAACATATCAGGCCTGAAACCCAAATGTCTGTCATTATTTAATGACTTCAATACTCAATGGTATGCCATAAAAAACAATTTTTATGGGGAACAGACCAAAAATATGATACAAAATTCAGGAAATTCTGTGAAAATCTGGAAATTTGAGAGACATGTTCTGTTGCTTAATATGGAACAAAGATGTTTCAGATGCACAATAAATGAATGCAATGATTAGAGGAAATTAGGAACTATTTTTTGTTCTAAAATCTCAGGACATTTGCCTTTTTTGCAAGGTACAGCTGCTCAAATAAGGACTGTCCTGCATAAAGAGGGACAGGTGGTAACCTTAAAAATCAGAATCAAAGACCCCAAATTAGGGACACTTTTTGAATATAGTACCAATCACTCGAAATTCTTCTAGACTAACAAAATATGTTAATATGCATTATTTAAAGATGTCTGTAATGTATGAAACTATTTATTGATTATAATTTTCACTGTTTTTCTATAAAAAGCACAATTTTTATAATGAGAAGAGCAACATTCTGAGGCAAAGTCAGGAAGAATTGAGTTGTATGTTATGCTTAATTATTGCTGGAGATCTAACGGCCAATGACAGGTAAACTAGTTTTACAATACACACATATAGCAACACATGGCTGACATCTGCTTCTTTTTCTAGTGTTTCTAGTGAGCATAAGCCTACTTATCTTATTGTAATCTCAATTATGGTTAATCATAGTCTTTTTCTGGATGTATTTACACAATCTTCTTCCATCTTCATTTGGACACTCCATTTCTTTATTGAGATTTAGTGCTTGCGTGACTGCTTGTGTCTTAACATTCTTTGATGCCGTTATTTTGTCCTTTTTCTTTAAGGGCTGACAATCTGCTCTGAATCCCCTGATTATGAAATCATTTGGGTTAGTTAGTAAGCTTCTGGTAATACTTCATATCCTGTTTTTCTCTTGCACAACTCCTCCTATACTGTTTTCACTTCATTAGCAGCCGGTGCTATGTTCTGCAGGTTAACTCAGTTTTATACAGTGCCATGATGTTGTGTTTCTGTTTTCCAGTTCCTGTTGGCCTCTCCTCATTGCTAACTGTAAGAACATATTTCACTGCAGTGCATCTGCATTCTTCACAGAGCAGCCAAATACTGTACTAACTTGAACTTAGGCTATTTAAAGCAGCCTTTCTTATTCCATTACTTGCTTAATTATGTTTTCACTGGTGTCATATCTCATCATCTTGTAGCCCCTGATTGCGACCAATTATTAACTCATAGAAATAGTTTTTGTCATGCTTTCTTGGTTTAATTATCTTATCGTACATTTATTTACTTTTCTTACTGGTCATTCTTACATCTTCAATTTGGCACTCTTTCATAAGCAATAGAAAAGTACACAGTCAAGACATCTGCTCCAACCTTTAAAGATGTACGTGGATTTAGATATATTCCACCGGTATGTTCATTTTAGTTCTAAAACAAAATAACAGTGCTAATAATTCCTTTAGAGCAATGAATAGTTATTGTTTATGTCTGGGAAGTAAGGCTTCTATACCAGAAGTTTACCAGCCTGTGTATTTGATATAATTTGTGGTTGCATACTGAGAAATGCTGCAGAAATCTGAAAAAAAGGCTAATGTATTTTATGTTCTTGTTAACTGTTGCTTATTTTTTTTCTCTTTGAAGTCCTTTTTTAACAATATTCAGAATACGTCTGCATTCCATTAGTCATCCTATAGATCATCATTCTGACTGTCAAAATCTCTAAAAACTTTATTCCAGTCTTGCAATTACCATAATAAAAATACATTTTTTCAGCACATACTGTGTTTCTTCTTTTCAATTAACCCTGCCAACCTACAGCGAGTGACTGGCATTTCCTTTCTCGCTTCTTCTTTTCTTCACTAAGTTTTACTTATTAGCTGTGATTCAACAGTGAGGTGACCCGTGGGAGGTGGTTATGACAAGTTTGAGAGGGTACGTGTTATAGAGCATGGCTAGTGCAATATGCCAGTTCAACAGTCCTACACTATGGCAGTGAGATGTAGTTTTTAAAAAGAAGATGTTATGTAGTCCTATCTCACCGTAATTCTTGCTGGATGGGTTCGGAGCCGATATTCGGCTCTGACTTGGCCAGTACTAAAACTCGAGAGGTTTTACTGGCTCAAGGCTAGCCCCTATCCCATGGTGCCTCACGGCAATTCCCCAGATCTCATTTGCTACAAAAGCTTCGAGGTTGTGTCTTACTGGCTCATTGGTTAAGTAAAATGATTTTTTACTTATTTAGTCCTTTCCTCCAATGGATGCTGTTTGCACAATGGTCGATGCAAGAGATTCCATTGTCTCACCAGATATTAATAACAAACACATGCAAAAGGGATCTGACATGGTGGTTACACACAAAACAACTTGTCATAGGTCGTCCACTTGCTCCTCCCCAAGAGAAAGCAGTTTTGACCACGGATGCTTCCCAGATAGGGTGGGGGGGCATTATCTGGGAAAGACAGTCCAAGGTACTTGGCAAAACCACGAGAACCACTTGCACATCAATGTTCTATTGATGAGAGTGGTGCTATATATGTTGTAAGCACTTCACAGCTCCCTTCCCACTGGAACGATTGCGATTCAGTCAGACAACATGTCTGTCGTGTGGTACATAAACAAACAAGGGGGAACCAAGTCTTACCTGCTTTGGAGAGAGGCCTTAAGAGTTTGGAAATGGGCGATGGATACTCAACGCTTCCTGATAGCAACGCATATCCCAGGGAAATCCAACATAATAGCAGACAAACTCAGCCGAGCAATTCTGATGCCTCACAAGTGGTCCCTGAATCCAATGGTTGCGAAAGAAATCTTTCACAAATGGGGCCAGCCTTGCTACGATCAATTTGCCACTCACCTGAACACCAAATGCAGCAGCTACTTTTCCCTCATTCCCCATCTGGGGATGTCACCCAGGGATGCTCTAATTCACGATTGGCCCTCGGGACTTCTCTATGCCTTTCCTCTCTTTCCACTCATACCCAAAGTAATACAGAAAGCAAGACAGTTGAGGAGTTCCTTGATTCTCATTGCTCCTTACTGGCCTCGACAAGTTTGGTTTCCTTTCCTGTGGCCTTACCTTTTGGAGCAACCATGGATTCTGGACCCATCTCCAGATCTCCTGATTCAACAATCGGGACAGTTCCACCTCTCCATCCACACCCTCGAATTGACAACATGGCTGCTTCAATTCCACGTAGAGTCAGGTGCATTCCCTTATCCCCAGTGGTCAAACACATCCTAATTTCATCCCATAAACTTTCCACTCAGAAATTATATTCTAGCAAATAGAAAAGCTTTTCCTGTTGGGCTATGAATCAGGGCTTAGATCCATCTACAGCTCTTTTAGAATCCATTTTACCCTTCCTAACAACAATTTTTCATGAAGGAGCGGCAGCCGCTACAGTTAGAGTTCAATTAGCTACCATTTCCAATTTCCGTTTTGGTTTCATGGAAAATCCAATCATGCAACACTCCCTCTGTAAAACCTTCTTAAAAGGAGTTCTTATTCTTAGGCCCCCAATAAAATAACCATTAGAACCCTGGGACTTAAATTTAGTCCTCTCATCTTTGATGTCTGCACCCTCTGAACCATCCTCGTCATCAGACTTAAAATTGTTATCATGGAAAACCTTGTTCTTGGTAGCTATAACATCGGCTAGGAAAATCTCAGAACTTCAAGCCCTAACTATTCGACCTCCTTACATTATCTTTCACAAGGACAAAGTCTCTCTCTCAGGACAAACCCTTCCTTTCTTCCTAAGGTATGCTCAGAACACAACCTGAATACTACCATTGAGCTTACCTGTGTTTTGTTCAAACCACTCTAATAAATCAGAGTATAGACTTCACCAGCTAGATGTCCACAGGATACTCAGATTCTATATACACAGGACCAAAGAATTTAGGAAATCTGATCAACTTTTCATTTCCTTTTCTGACAAAAGGAAAGGCTTACCTGTTTCAAAAATTACTGTTTCAAAATGGCTTTTGGATTGCATATCAACAAGCTGGTAGACAATTACCGTTAAAAGCTAAAGGTCACTCTACTAGGGCTGTAGCTACTCCATGTGCCTTTAGATCTAGGCTCCCAATTGATACTATTTGTGCAGCAGCTACTTGGGCAAAACCACATACATTTGTCACTCATTACAAATTGGATTTGGCCTCCTGGGACAGGTCATCCTTTGGGTCCACTGTGCTGAAGAGTCTCTTCGCTTGACCACCTGGGATAAAGGTGCTAGGGGTGCTGTCCCATCCAGCAAGAGTTACGGCAAGATAGGACTACATAACATAAAGAATTTATGCACTTACCATAACGTTCCATGTTTGTAGTCCATGTCGCCTATATTCTTGCGTCCCTCCCTCCAACCCCTTTCCAGTTTCTGGGGGATCTAGTGGACCTCTTTTTGGGGCTGCCTGACTTTGCTCTTTATTGTCCACCTGGAATGGATTACGTTTCTAATCCTTTGCTGTATTTATACAGCTTCTTTCTTCTTATTATTATTATTACCTAATAGGTATTTATTACTTTTTTGAAAACTAGATCTGGGGAATTGCCATGAGGCACCATGGGATAGGGGCTAGTCTTGAGCCAGTAAAAGCTCTCAAGCTTTAGTATCGGCTGTGTCGGAGCCGAATATTGGCTCCGAACCCATCCAGCAAGGATATAGGTGAGATGGACTACGAACATGGAACGTTATGGTAAGTACATAACTTCTTTTTTTATGTGCCATGTTAGCATACTCATTTTATAAGGCTAGTGGCAAGAGTTAGGTACTTGCTTTGGCTGGAAGTCAGTGTAGTGTGTTAATTGTGAGCAAGAGTAGTTCTGAACTGATATACACCATATGGCTGCAGCGTTCTGAAATGAGCAAGGTAGGCCAATTATTACTTGGAACTATAAGAGTTATGCAGTAGGCACTGTCAGGAAGGTTGCTGATGTGTAAAGCTGCTCCTTGTGTTCACAGTGCTTTGATGAATGCTTGGGGAATTTGCTCCTAGCAGAATACTGGGGGCTTCAAACATTCTGTCACAAAAAGTTGAATTTGTATGGGGGGAGTGAATGAATGCCAAGGGCTTTGATGACTTATTGGCTCTGTACAGGAAGAAGGTAAGTCATGGAACTTGATTGCTAATTGGCCAAAGGGGTTACAGACAATTGACACTAGTCATCAACAGAATGTCTGGGGGTTAGGGTCCATTAGTTATGTGGGTAAGGAAAGTATATTAATTACTATTCCCTGTATGATTTTAGAGGGCTGACCACCAGTTACATGGGTGGTAGCTGTAGTTTAATGTGGCTTCCTGTTTTGTATGATGTAGATGTTGGGGGTGTTGTAATTACTGACAACTGTGGGAATGCCTGCTATAAACAGAAGGTCTTTACAAAACGTTTTCAAGCATTCTCTATCTAGTCATCTCATAGTAGTAGAGATGCATTTGAGTTACACACTTCCACTTGTTTCACATGGTAGGCAGTGCTATGTATACAACTACTGCAGTGGAGGCAGAGTATGTGTAAGATGAAGTTTGAATTAAGATTTGCCTTAATACAGCTCCCTTGGCATAGAACGATGAAGCCCTGAATAAGACCCAGGAGCCCCAAATAAAGTTACTGGCTCAGACATTTGTTGGAGCTAGAGGGAGGGAGGGGAGAGAAGAGTTATGATCTTTCTTGTCTTTTTAATGGGAGGGGATGAGTATATGTCTGAAAGCGCTCAAAGTGAGCTGATTTCCCCAGTGGAGATGAGAGAAACATTCATGATGTGCGCATTTCTGGATGTGGGATTTTCTGCATAGTTATGCAAGTAGCAGAAAAGTGTGCCAGTCTTATACTATTCCCACAGCACATCTTTCCTGTTGAATATTTACTAGACATGAGTGGGGGACTTAGAGGCTGTGATGACCCCTCTTTAGCCTGGGCCAGTAATCAAGGAGCCTGTGAGAAGCAGTCAGTAAAAACAGTAATGGATTTACACAGTATTTCAAATACAGCGCTCTGCATAAAGCACACTTTCCCCCAAGAGCACACAGGGAACACTCTCTACTGGGACTGGACTCTGTGTCTCTCCAGATCCCAAACAAGACCCACCTTGGAGCACTGTGTCTCAATTCCAGGTATCTGACAAACACACTTGAATATCAGATTTTTCACACACACACATATATGGGAAAGGCTGTCGCATATTCACTAGCTGTGTCCTCTCTCTCTCCAGGCTACAAGGTAGACTGCTACCACCAGCCAAATACTCTAAGGCTCTTACAAAGGGTAACCAATTATACTGTGTCAAATTAATACTGATATAAATAGTAGAGTGTGACCGAAGCAGTAAGGCTTATCGGAGTGGCCACACTGTTACTAAAATATGCACAAGTACTCTCAAGTTGTAAAAAGTATTCACTAAAAGACCAGCGACAATGAAAAGGTATAACAATATTTAATAATGGATAATAAAATAGAAAACAGGAGAATACTTAATGTTTAGTTACAATAAACAGCAGAGTTTTCAGTCACTGGAAATATAAAAATAACACAGTTGGATAGAATCTTACAGATGCAGAAAAAGAAATAATACTAAATTAATCTCACTGTACTTGCCCTAACTGAACTAAAGAGAAACTGTCCCTATTTAATGCACTTATTATCAGAAGGCAAGATGTACTCCTGAGATGCTGACTTCCATAAGGCAAGATGAGATACTACACACTAAGTGAACTGTACAACAACTATAACTGACATAGATGTTATATCAGATTCCAAAGAAAAACAACACACTGCTGCTGCCAGAGTTCCATCCTTCAGCTGGTTTTAAAATGACATCACATCTAGTCATCTGACTCTGGCACAATACACATTCAGAACTCTGTTAAAGGGGCATTAGCTCAGAGTTTTTCCTTGAGCGGTTTGTTTACATTTTAGTACTGTGTAAGTCACATGTTCACTCAGAGGCAAGACTTTCAAACTGCCTTGTTAGCATACTGCAGGTCAGATTACACAAACTTTCAGTGGGGGTTGGGTTTCTTACTGGAAGTGCTAACCGGTTACATTTGAAGTGCTTTTGTATTTACCTTCCCCATCTATGGCAGCTAGATTAGCTGAATCACTGCTTTTCACTCAGCAAGAGATCCTATCTTATCACACTCAGAACTGTAGCCTTTTTAGCAATTAATTGATATGTACTTTACTATGTACTTGCTTTTATAAAGTGGGTCTATTAATTATTCAGGCATTAGCAATAGTTTCTTTATTTCATGTTTGTTGCTATAAATCTTTTTTCTCTGCACTGGCAATTGTTTTACTTATGGTTAGTTTTTTAGTATTGCTTGTTATTTTGTGTATTTATCTAGGTGCACTTTTATAATCAAACAAATTTTCTACCACTTTACAGAACTGCAGTGCTTTGCTTCCAAAGAAATCTGGTCAATATCTAATATGCTATTACTATAAAAATATAAATTCACTTTTTCTCTCTAACAAATGGTAGGCAGCTTTGAAACGCAATCTAAGCACTCCTCTAAAGTTTTTTTTTTCATTAGCTCTTGCTGTATGTTGCCCTTCACACATCACACCGTAACAATTGGTATATTACAGATTCCATCCTCATGGTTTTCTTTACTCAGTTTCTACCATTTATTGTATTTCACTGTTTTGAGCTTTCGCAACTTTGCTGAATCCTTGAACTGATGTACAGTTATTTTACACTCATTAGCATTTCAAAGTTGAGGCAAATGCAGTCTACGCATTTTCTCATATACTTTTCATTACCAGTATATTAGCTCTGCTAACTACTGCAATCCTTTTGTTTATAACACATGAAAAATCAAGTGCTTTGACCAAAGTCTCATGCCCTTGGTGATCCTACATGTTGACAGGATTATAGTTGCTATTTCTGCAAGTATGTACATATTTATGTATGTAACACTCACAATCATTGCATTCATGTGTTTTTAATAAAATTGCTTCTGCATGTTTTATTGACTCATTTACAGTTCTAGGCATTCCTCTATATCTATAACTTCTTTATATATGCTGAGTCTACTTTCCCAGTGGCTGATATATGAATATTGGTGGGAGTTATTTACATGTGTGTCTCACTATTTGTTTGTTATTTTGTCTGTATCACTCTCTCTCTTTATCTGTCTATATACATGTATGTATATATTTGTGTGTGTGCATGGATATATATATGCAAATACAGATATATACATATGCATTTTATTTATATATATATATATATATATATATATATATATATATATATCTATATATATATATATATATATATATATATATATATATATATATATATATATATATATACACCACCCCTGTTTACATTACACAAGTTCTTTAATTGTAATAACTATTGTTGGAATATTTAATTGTAAACTTAAATTGTCCGTCCACTTGCTATTTGTAAACACTGTTAGCCTAATAAATCACTACCACAATAACCCACAACACATTTGTACTTATCTTCTGCATTTCCTCTCCTGTTTCTACTCCTAAACATGCTGTTATGTTTCTCTCAATATTTGTAACCATTGTACATGCTTACTTCCTATAAATGTAACCAAATAATGATCTGTGCTTTGATATAATGTAATTTTTTAAACTGTAAATTATACATAGTCATTTAAGTGTTAGTGGAGCATGTCTCCCCTGGCCTTTGCTGAAACTAGGCATCTGCCCAGTCAAACCTTCTGGTTACACAAATGTAAATACATAAAAAAAAATAAGTAAATACATACGTATGACACTCTACACCACCCTACATTACAGCAGAATTGAGAAGCTAAGCAAAGTATGTCAACTCATATTTTCCTCCAGAGATAACCTGCCAAATAGGCATAGGCCCCTCTATTAGTCAGTAGGCATGCTCTCCGCCAAAACAGTATTCAACTGTGGTATCCTCTAGTGATCAATTCCAGCACCACTTGTCCGAAGTTTTTGCTTCTCAACTGTCAAGGCTCACCTCAAGGGCTTGCAGATGACCAAGTTTGTAGTTGTCACAATCTCTATTTCTGACTTCAGATTTTG